>NC_082712.1:60742151-61042151 GCF_030144855.1 Hypanus sabinus
ATTGATCATGTGGATAGCCAGAGGCTTTTTCCTAGGGCTGAAATGGCTAACACAAGGGGGCATAGTTTTAAGGTGCTTGGAAATAGGTATTGATGGGATGTCAGGGGTAAGTTTTTTTACACTGAGAGTGCTGAGTGTGTGAAATGCACTGCCAGTAGCGGTGGTGGAAGCGGATACAATAGGGTCTTTTAAGAGCCTCTTAGATAGGTACATGGAGCTTAAAAAAATAAAGGACTATGCCTGGGGTAATTCTTAGCAGTCTTTGGTGTAGTTTACATGGCTGGCACAACATTGTGGGCTAAAGGGCCTGTAATATGCTGTAAATTTCTATGTTCTAAGTTCTAACTTTCCTATTATTGAAGTCAATCTGACTTGTCTGTAGTCCCCTGGCTTGTTCTTGCAACCTTTCTGAAACAAACACTAGTTCATCTTCAGTTCCACAGGGTTTCAACTTAACAGCCTTTTGAGGTGGACATTATAAATAGTCTTGTGGAATTGCACAGAAATAACATTTGTGGATATTTTCCTGCATAATTCTTCAGTATGACCTTCACAAGTTCATGTTGATCAACTGAAGTGCAGCCATTTTGGTAATGAATGCAAGCCAAGGATGCCAGAAGGCACAGGATTTAATGGGAAAGCACAGAAGTGAAAGGGAAACATGAAAATCTGATGTTGAAGAAAGGCAGAGATTAGATAAATGGTTGTGGTATGTTGTCTTTGGTTTAGACTTTATCTCCATTCCACTTTTGTTATAGAGTGACTAACACAAAGTTTGAACCAAATTGACGCGCGTGCATTTTTATCATTTAAGGGGTTGATTTCTGCCAGCAAAGGTAATTATTACCCATTTTTGCAATGATTTTTGGCAGGAAACTTAAAGGATGTGGATGTTCACACCATAAAACTATGGGATGAAATGTTCCACCTGGGATCAGAGCCAGTGCTGTTACTGGCACATAGGAAAGTAGGGGTGCAGTGGGAGACAGTGCCAAACAACTCATAGGTTGAGATGGGTCGGCAAGAGAGGAGAGTGGCTGAGTGAGAGGGAAAGATAGGACATTGAATAATGTTCAGTGTCAGGAAGGGAGTTTACAAGGAGGACTGGAGTCAGGGTTAAATAGAGTGGTTGGGTGAGTGGAATAATGGAAGATTTGGAGCTGGATAGGAGCCCATGATTGTGTAAGTTTTGGAGGAGAGTGTGGTTGGGAGAAATAGAAATTGCAACATCTTCTAGAGATCCAAAGCAACACACACAAAATGCTGGAGGAACTCAGCTGGTCAGGCAGCATCTATGGAAATGAGTGGACAGTTGGCATTTCGGGCCAAGACCCTTCTTCAAGACTGAGTAAGAAGGGGAAAGATGCCAAAATAAAAAGGTGAGAGTGAGCGCAAGGAAGCTGGCTGGAAGGTGATCAGTGAAGTTCAAGGGCTGGAGAAGAAGGAGTCTGATAGGAGAGGAGAGTGGACCATAGGAAAAAGGGAAGGAGGAGTGGATCCAGCGTGGGCGGTGATAGGCAGGTCAGAAGAGGTAAGGAGTTAAAGTGGGGTGTAGGGAGGTGGGGAATTTGCTCACTAGGAGAAATTGATATTCATGGATTCAGGTTGGAGGCTACCCAGACGAAGTATAAGGTGTTGTCTTATTGTGGCAGGAGAGGAGGTTATGGACTGACATATCAGAATGGGAATGGGAAGTAGAATTGAAATGGGTGGCCACTGAGAAATCCTGCTTTTTCTGTGATCTGTTCATTATGCTTCTCCCAAATTCAACCAACATATTAACTTATTAACCAGGTCATGGCATAGAGTCATAGAGCAACACAGCACAAGTACAGGCCCTTTGGTCCAATCAACCCGTACCAACTACGTTGTCCAGCAGGTAGTCAAGATTTCTTGTATTTTGCCCACATCCCTCCAAGCTCATCCCCTCCCCGTACCTGTTCAAGTGCTTCTTAAATGATACTGTTGTACCTGCCTCAGCCACTTAGTTCTCCACGTCTCAAAGAATAAAGACATAGACTTGCCAACTTGCCCCTGTAACTCCGGCTCTCTCAACCTGGCAACACCTTCATAACTTTTTTCTTCACTCTTTCCACTTTAGCATTGTCTTTCCTATAACTGGAGACAGACAGACAGACAGACTTTATTGATCCCGAGGGAAATTGAGTTTTGTTACAGTCACACCAACCAAGGATACTATTGAAATATAGCAATATAAAACCATAAATAATTAAGTAATAATAAGTAAACAATGCCAAGTCCAGGACCAGCCTTTGCTCAGGGTGTCTGACACTCCAAGGGAGGAGTTGTAAAGTTTGATGGCCACAGGCAGGAATGACTTCCTATGACGTTCAGTGTTGCATCTCAGTGGAATGAGTCTCTGGCTGAATGTACTCTTGTGCCTAACCAATACATTATGGAGTGGATGGGAGACATTGTCCAGGATGGCATGCAACTTGGACAGCGTCTTCTTTTCAGACACCACCGTCAGAGAGTCCAGTTCCACACTCACAATGTCACTGACCTTACGAATGAATTTGTTGATTCTGTTGGTGGAGACCAAAACTGTACACAGTACTCCAAGCACAGCCTCACTAACAACTTATAAAAGTGCAGTATAATGTCCTAACTCCTATGCTCAATGCATTGGCTGATGAATGCCAGCATGTTTAATGCTTGTTCTTCATCACCCACTCTACCCTGTGATGTGGTCTTCAATGAACAGTGTACTTGTATTCCTCAGTCTCATAACAGGCATCCCAACAATGACTTTTGAGACACACCACCTATCAGGAAGCAATCTTCATCTGCAGTTCACTTTCATTATAGAGTGACTAACACAAAGTTTGAACCAAATTGACACACAAGCATTTTTATCTTCTTTTATGGGTTTAATTTCTGCCAACAAAGGTAGTTATTATCCATTTTTGCAATGACACTTGGCACGAAGCTTTAAAAAGGTAATCCCAGTATAAAACCATGTGATGAAATGTTCTACCTGGGATCAGAGCTAGTGCTGACACTACACATTGGAAAATAGCACGTGCAGAGGGAAAGAGTGCCAATCAACTCACAGGCTGGGGGACCTGGGCTCTCAGCTGGGTTGGCAAGAAGGGACAGTGGCTGAGTGAGAGGGGTAGACAGGGCATTTAATAATGTTCAGTGTCAGGAAGGGAGTTTGTTATGTACCCCTAGGGTTCATCTTTTCTGTGGACAATCACTTTAAAATGTCAGTAGAATGGGCCTGGCTTTTGGACACTGACCCCTCCCCCCCCCATGAACCGATGCTGCTAACAAGAGAGAGATGAAGAACAGAGGGGGAGGGAGAGTCATGCAACACAAATGGGAGAGAGAGCGACAAGGACTAAAATGGATGATTTAGTATTATGGGTTCTTCGCTAATTGTTAACTTTAATGCCAAGAACTTTAACGCCTGTTTGTGTGGATCTCTTCTGACACAGCAGAGTGATGCCAGGTGCCTGCTGAGACAGGAGGGAGTGGCCAGTTTGATGGACATGGATATGATCAGTTGATGGATGGCTGATACCCCGTCAGGGGGAGATAAAAGACGGGTCTGCTGAGACACCGGCAGACATGCCACAAGACACTGCAAGAGTGTTGTGCACCCACAGGAAGGTGGGGGTGTGGAGGACCAAATCGGGAGATTGGTCACAAAGCTCACAGTGTGACGGCAGGACCGGTGGGGACTTGTGTGTGTGTGTGTGTGTGTGTGTGTGTGTCCACTCACGCCAGGGTGATGAGTCAACCACGGAAAAATGGTCTAGCCGAGAATGGAGGGGTCATAACCAAAAGACCACATCAGTACAATGGAACAAGAAGACAACGGAAGGTTTGCCTGCTGCAGCTGCTCATGTCTCGCTCACACTCTCTCTCTCCCTCTCCAACATTACTCCAGCAACTACTTCAGCCTAAGCTAAACTGAACTGAACTTTCATCATCTCCTAAGACTATTCATTTACCTCTAGACTTTGGAGGAGCTTGGTTTTTGATTCCTTTCATCACACTTCTGTGTATATATATATTTACATTTTTGATACTGTATTGCTTAGTTTACTCTTAAACACCTTTATTTTCAGTATCACCAGACTCCAACGTATCATTCTATTTCTGCTGATTTGGTAACCCGGTCACGGGGTACGTAACAAATTGGGGGTTCATCCGGGATTTGATTACCAACTTGGGAGGTTGTTGAATTGATCGGGGTAAAATTCTCCTATCTGATCTGGTTGGGTGGAAAACCAGAAAGGAAAACAGCAGAGATGGAGATTGACAAATTTCTAAGGGAACCAACTTTGGAGGCATTAGATGATCCCAGAAAGTTGGAATTATTGAATATTACGAAATGGTTGAATCTCTCGACAGTGAAACCAGCAATGAGGAAATCAGAGACACAGAGAGCCATAGTTGACCACTATGTATCTGAGGGGGTGTTTTCCAAAGAGGAGCGGGAGATGTTTCCCGAGGATAACCCCAGTGGGGTTGAGCTCCAGCTTCAGATGGAAAGATTAAGGATGGAGGAGGAGGAAAGGAAAAGGGAGCATGAGCTCTGAGTAAGGATGCTGGAGGCAGAGAGAAGAAGCTGAAAAACAGTGAGAGGAAAGGGAGAAAGAAAGGCAGTTTGAGCTAGAAAAGATAAGAATATTGCATGTGGGAGGTCCAGTGTTTGAAATTGATTATGTATATAGCTTGAAAGAGCTGGTTGTAAATGATGAATATAAGAAATGTGTTCCCGATTATGAAAAGGCATTCTGAGATGAAAAGGATGCCACTACCTTGAGGGAGTCTGCTGGGTTGGCAGACGAGGTTGTTTTAGCCCACAAGGTTGAGTTTACTCTGGATGGGAGTTGCCCAGAGAATAACTAGGAGGATCAGGGGAATTTGGATTTTGAAATTGGGACTGCTATTGAAAGCCTAGAAAAGGCAGATGTCCCGTTCACCTGTGTGCAGGTTGTTGAAGTACCTGTGAATGCACTGGGTACTGAACCTTGTGGTGAAACTTATTAAGGTGTGAGGTGTCTGACTTGGTTGGGAAGGAATGCAATTTTTTTGTGTCTGATGGACTTGATTTGGTGAATGAAGGGTTAACCTTGGTGCCAGTGGAAATTGAGGATTCTCAGTTATTTGTGTTAGACGGTGTTCTAAAAGTTGGTGATGAGTTAAAGGATGGGGTTGTGAATGTTATGGACAATGGTGGAAACGGGGCTGTGTCTGGTTTTTTAAAGAAAGAATTTGTGAAGTTTGGACTGGTTTTGCGACCTTTGACCCTGCTTGCAGGACAATGATCTGTTGGAAAACTCGTCAGCTTGTTAGATTCTATTTTAGAAGTTGAAAGTAAGCAAGGTCATAGAGCTGTTGGTCAAGATTACAATGGGAGGAGAAAAGATTGTTTTGATTTTGAGAGGCCACCAGTCTGCATTACTATGGGGACGAATCGAAGTAAAAGTCGAAGAAACAGATTAGATGGTTTATTTGGGAATTTCCAGAATGTAAACATAGTTTTCATAAGTTTAGTGATGGTGTTGAGCTTGGTAAACATTAAATTGGCACCTATCCAGGGTGAAATTAAGTCAGCAGAATGGCTAATGAGCAAGCTCATGGCTGGCAACCCATGCACAGATACTGGCACAGTTAGCAGAGACAGGAGTTTAATTTATGGAAGTTTGTCAGAGTCTTTTCTACCTCTCATGTTACAGCAGGATATGGAGAGTAAGGTGAATGAGAAAGGAGGATGTCAACGGATGAATTTATAGCAGAGTAAGGTAGAGATTCTGAAATTACTGTGTTAAAGGAGGCAGCTCTCACAAAAGAGGAGAGGATCAGCAGGATATTACCTGAAAGATGAGGTATTGATGAGGAAGTGGAGACCACCTACTGAGTTTGCAGATGAGGATTGGACGATTGAACATCAAGTGATGGTCCCGAAAGTTTACAGGGCTGAAATTTTAAATGTGGCTTATAATATGTCTTTAGGTGGACACTTTGAAGTGGAAAAGACAGTAAATGGAAGTGAGAAGGGATTCTACTGGAAGGATGTTGTGAACTTGCGCAGGGCTTGTCATACCTGTCAGGGTGCAGGAAAAGCTATAATCAGGTGATCCTAGCAGTACCATTTAGGCCGATACCTGTTCTTTGTGAACCATCTTCCAGGGTCATAGTGGATTGTGTGGGCCCATTGCCAAAGACTGCAGCTGGCTACGAGTTTCTGTTAACCATCATGTGTGCTGTGTCTAGGTTCCATGGAATGGTGCCCCTCTGGAACATCAAGGCCCAGACTGTGGTAAAAGCCCTTATAAAATTTTCTACACTGGTAGGTCTACCTAAAGGAATCCAATCTGTCCAGGGTAGTAACTTTACATTGAGAACATTCCAGGGGATAGTTAAAAGGGTTGAGAGCTAAGCATATTGTATCACCAGAATGAAAATGTGATTAAGAGTTATTATGACTCCTACCCTGCACCAGTGAGTACTGTTATGAGAACGGAGGAGATTGTCATGTCTAGTACTGGAGTGCCAATTCATTTTACTGAACATCCTGTAGTTTTCACAAGACTCAGAAAGTCTGATGTTTTGGAAAATATTGATGAAAAAAATTAAGAATTTTCAGTCAAAGTAGCAAAAACAACTGAAGAGCTTAATTGATAAGTATAAAGGTTTATTCCCTGATATTCTAAGTCTGTGCACGTGTGCAATGCATGATGCATTGTAAATTCAGACCAGGATATTAAGCAGCATCCCTACAGAGTGACCTTGGAGGAAAGCAAGCTGGTAGAAAAACTGTTTAAGTGGCTGTCTGAGGCCAATCTCACAGTGAACCTCACCGAAAGTGAGTTCAGCCACGCTACAGTCACATACCTGGGGTATGTGGTAGGACAGGGGCAGCTGGCCCCTGTGCAGGTGAAAGTACAGGCTATTTTTGAAGTTCCTGTCCTGACTGATAAGAGGGCACTGAGAAGGTTTCTGGGAATGGTGGGGTACTATTGGAAGTTTTGTAAGGACTTTGCGGATATTGCCCTCCCTCTTACAAAGCTCTTGCAAAAGAATGAAAAGTTTGTGTGGAGCAAACCTTGCCAAGAAGCCTTTGAGAGGCTGAAAACTATACTGTGTCACCACCCTGTGTTAAAAGCGCCCGACTTTTCAAAACCCTTCTCTCTAGCAACAGATGCTAGCGACGAAGCTGCAGGGACAGTGTTGCTGCAGAAAGACAAAGACGAAATTGAACACCCAGTGGCTTATTTCTCTCGGAAGTTCAATGTGCAACAGAGAAATTATTCCACTGTGGAAAAAGAATTACTGTCACTTAACCCGGCGTTACAACCTTTTGAGGTTTACATTAGTCCGGCATGAAAGCCACAATCCATTAGTATTTTTGAATAACATGAAGGATAAGAATAAACGATTACTAATTACAAGAATTTGATGTGAAGATAAAACATATAAAAGGAACTAACAATGTAATTGCTGATTGTTTATCCAGGTGCTAGTTTTAAAAATCCTCTGTATTACTCTGTCAACTAATGACTATCTGTATACCATATTAGACTCGGTAATGTGCATGCATGTTTTAATTCTTACGCCCCATAAAAGTTACTAAAAGGTGGGGGTGTTATGTACCCCTAGGATTCATATTTTCTGTGGACAATCACTTTAAAATGTCAGTAGAATGAGGCGGGCTGAGAGAAAGAGAGACAAGAATTAAAATGGATGATTTAGTATTATGGCTTCTTCGCTAATTGTTAACTTTAATGCCAAGGACATTTGGCCTGTTTGTGTGGATCTCTGCTGACACAGCAGAGTGATGCCAGGTGCCTGCTGAGATGGGAGGGAGTGGCCAGTTTGATGGACATGGACATGATCAGTTGATGGATGGCTGATACCCCGTCAGGGGGAGATAAAAGACGGGTCTGCTGAGACACCGGCAGACATGCCATGAGACACTGCAAGAGTGTTGTGCACCCACAGGAAGGTGAGGGCTTAGAGGACCGAATCAGGAGATCGGTCACAAAGCTCACAGTGTGACGCCAGGACTGGTGGGGACTTGTGTGTGTGTCCACTGACGCCAGGGTGACGAGTCCACCACAGAAGAACGGTCTAGCCGAGAATGGAGGGGTCATAACCAAAAGACCACATCAGTACAACGGAACAAGAAGACAACGGAAGGTTTGCCTGCTGCAGCTGCTCATGTCTCGCTCACACTCTCTCTCTCTCCAACGTTACTCCAGCAACTACTTCGGCCTAAGCTAAACTGAACTGAACTTTCATCATCTCCTAAGACTATTCATTTACCTCTAGACTTTGGAGGAGCTTGGTTTTTGATTCCTTTTACCACACTTCTGTGTATATATATATTTGCTAACCTGTTTTACACGTATATTTGCATTTTTTGATACTGTATTGCTTAGTTTACTAATAAACACCTTTAGTTACAGTACCACCAGACTCCAACGTATCGTTCCATTTCTGCTGGTTTGGTAACCTGGTCACGGGGTACGTGACAAGTTTATAAGGAGGTCTAGAGTCAGGGTTAAATGTAATGCTTGGGTGAGTGGAATAATGGAAGATTTGGAGCATGGATTAGAGTCCATGATTGGGTAAGTTTTGGAGGAAGGTGTGGTTGGGAGAGATAGAATTTGCATCATATTCTAGAGATCCAAAGCAACACACACAAAATGCTGAAGGAACTTGGCTGGTCAGGCAGCATCTATGGAAATGAATAGTCAGTTGACATTTCAGGCCGAGACCCTTCTTCAAGACTGAGAAGGAAGGGGGAAGATGCCAAAATAAAAAGGTGAGGTGAGGGGAAGAACATCCACAGTGAAAATGAGGTGGTCAGGGACAAGGAATTGGAAGTTACTGAAGAGATTGAGAGCATGAGGAGAGTTGTGGATGTTGGTAGGAAGGGGTGTTGGTTGGAACCAAGGGGGGATAGAATGGAATCGAGATATGAGAAAATGAGTTCAGTGGGGCAGGAGCAGGCAGAGACAATGGGCCTAGCTGGACAGTCAGATTTGTGGATCTTGGGTGGGAGGCAGAAGAGAGCAGTGCAGGGTAAGGGAACTGGCGGCAGTGATTGGGAGTTCTCCAGAGTGGATGAAATCAGTGATGGTGTCGGCAACAGTTTTCTGATGGCCCAGAGTGGGAGTCCTCTTTAAGAGGTAGGAATGAGGAGGTGTCTGCAAGTTGTTGCCTGGCCTCAGCAAGATAGAGGTCAGTGGAATTGGTGCAGAGAGTGTGGAGGCAGTGCATTCAGAGTGGGGATAGTCCGAGGAGGATAGAGGAGTGCTCAAGTCAAAATGGTTGATAACCTATCTGCAAGTCGAGATGAGAGATCCAGGGCAGGGGCCCATGAAGAGAAAAAGGGTTGAGATTGAGAGAAGGGGTCGTCAGCGTGGGTAGTGGAATCCTGCCAAAGTGGGCTCGGAGATGGAGGCAATGGAAGAAGAGCTCTGCATCATGGCAGGTGTGGAACTCACCGAGGTGCAGGCAAAGGGGGACAAATATGAGGCTCTTACTCACGTACTGCCTCAGAGAAGGAAGGCTGAAGGGAATGATGAAGACACGGCTAGGATCTGCGCTGGTGGTGGCAGAGCTGACAGGAAGTTTGGGATGTTCAAAGGAGGTGGGGCGAGAGGAAGTTGGACCCTCCGAGAACCCAAGCGCTGATGCTAGGTCTTGAGAGACATGGGGTTGCAGAGTGGTGGCTGGGGAAGGGGAGACTGGGCATCTAGCAGCAGCAAGTAAAGTCTCAGCTGGGAGGTGCTGACAGTCAAGGCTCAGGCTGGAGCCGAAGCTGGGGGCCGTGCATTTTGCAGTCTGAAGGTGTCCAGAGTTGTAGGAACCAGCATTGATGACAATGGAATCCAGGGTCAGGATTCACTTGGGTTGATTGGAACTGATGTTGGCAATAATAGTGTCACCAGATCTTCTGAAGATCTCTTAATCAGAAGCCCAGGCTGTGAAGGGTTCTCAGACCTCGAAGTCACTGATGTAGTTCAAGTTGGAGGGGAAAAAAGTCAAGCATAGTATAGCTGTTTTGTGATGATGCAATTGATGGTAGTGCGGGCTAGTAGAAAGATTTCACAGGAATGGGTTGCAGAAGAGCTGGGGGAAATTAACGGGCATCTGAAAGAGAAAATACGTTGCACAGAGGTAAATGGGGAAATGGGACAGATGGGTGTATTCTGAGCATTAGCAAAGTAGTGTAGTGCTGAGAATGGTGCTGCTTCCTTGCACGAATCAATCTGCCGGAAAAAACTCAACAGGTCAAGCAGCATCCGTGGAGAAACATTGACTACCCATCTCCCTCTACAGATACCGCTCAGCCTACTGAGTTCCTCCAGCAGGTTGATTGTTGCTCCAGAATCCAGCAGCTGTAGTCTCTTTTGTCTCCTGCTTCCTTGTAGCTTCAGTGACTGTAGTGTTGTTTACATGTTCTCCCTGTAACTGGAGGAGTTTCCTGCTTGGATAATCCAGCTTGCTGGCACATTCAGAAGATGGTTGGTGGTTACTTGGTTACCATATATTATCCTGAGCGCAGGTGACCAGGCTGAGACATAGGTGGGATTTGTCTGAGGGGCAACATTGACAACGTGGGTGCCTACAGCTCAGTGAGGTGTAGGACAATTACCTACGAAATTTGGTTTTATGTCAGCAAGAATGGAATTGGAGGCAGCGCGAATACTGACATAACAAGAGGTGGCAGAGTGACACAGCTGGCACAGTTACTGCATCAGAACACCAGAGACTTGGGTTCGATCCTGACCTTGTAACTATCTGTGGGGAATTCAGACATTCTCCCTGTGATCGCATTGGCTTCCGCCATATGCTTTGGTTTCCTTCTTCATCCCAAAGACGGGCAAGTTGGTCGATGAACTAGCCACCATAACTTGTCCTCAGGTGGGGGAATCTGGAGGAAGTGATGGGAGAATTAATTGCATTAATGCAGTATTAGTGTAAATGGGTCAGGTGATCGGCGCGAGGGGGTTGAGAGAGAGGACGCAATGCTGTAAGCTGGGCCAGGAACGGACCCCAAGTGGGGGTCCGAGGACAGGAGGTACTCCGAAGAGAGGGGGATGAAGCTAGATGTGCTTGGTTGACCACTCGGAGGGTCCTGAGCTGTGAGTCGAGGAGTTCGGAGGGGAGCGAATGGTGGCCAGAAGACTTCAGTAATTGAGCTCCAACGGTTGTGCACGAAGTGGTTTGGACTTTGATAAGTTTGGCGCCTTTTCTTTATTTTTTCTCTTCATATATACTGTATCGTTATTAATTACTTAGTCATAGTAACCTTTATAAACATTTAATCGCTTATGGTGTACTGTCTGTTTTTGGGCGGGGACATCACACAGCATCCACACCAGCTGATTACCCAGTTTGGCGGGGCTGAAGGCTGCTCCCCCTAGACGAGAACGAGCTGAGCGAGCCTGAGGTGACCCAGGGGATACATTTGCAACTAACTGAAAGTGCAGAGACAAAAGTTGTAAATGATTGATCTCATTGGGTAGCTATTGAATGCTGGGAGAAGTTGGGCTCTACTCCTATTGATTGTCTAGGAACTAGACTGCTGGACACATTTCTTCAACACCATGTGATCCAAAATCAAACTTAACTCAAGAAAATCACATTAACAACCACTTCCAGTTTAATCCAGCATCTGCTGAATTGGACCTTCCTGCTGGGATCTACATCAAGCAACACACACAAAATGCTGTGGAATGCAGCAGGCCAGGCAGCATCTATAGGAAGAAGTGCTGTCAACGTTTCAGGCCGAGACCCTTTGTCAGAACAGTTCAAATACATAAGAATAAGGGATTTACATCAGTTCAACTGAAATAAGAATAAAAGAAAAGAACAGAAGTAGGCCATTCAGCCCCTCAAATCTACCATTCCTATCAAGACAATCATAGCCGTTCTACACCAGGTCTCAACTCACTTTCTCTGTCACTTTCACTTCCCCAATCTTTCATACATCATTCATACTACTTCTCAAATTGCACTGATGGCATAGTCTCCATAACCCTTCAGGTAGAGAATTACTGAGACCTAATACCCACTGCAAGAAGTTGTTCCTGTTCATCTCAGGTTTAAATCACCACTCCTAGTTTTGTAACTGTGGGTTGCATTCAATATTCTCCCAAGTGAAAACATCTCAGTATTTACCCCATCCTGTCCTCTCATGGTATTAAGTTTTAATGAAATCACTCCTCTTCCTTTCTCAACTTCAAACTATATTTTCTTTCATCACTGAATGATAAGACAACACTATCATGCCAGTAATTAGTCTAGTGAATATCTTTTGGACTTCTGGACTACCTTTAACGCCAGTATGTCCATTCCTTAGTAAAGGAATTAAAGCTGTACATAATCCTCCAGGCTTGGCTTTATCAGTACATTTCCATTTCTAAATGTTAACTCCCTTACAATAAATACCAATATGGCATTTGCTTTCCAAACTACTTGCTGCACCTGCCTGCTAAATTTTTGAGTTTTAGGCATAAGAACACCAAGGTACCTCAGAATAGAGGGGCATGATTTAAAAACGGAGATGAGGAGGAATTTCTTTAGCCAGAGAGTGGTGAATCTGTGGAATTCTTTGTGGAAGCCAAGTGTTTATGTATGTTTAAGGCAGAGGTTGATAGATTCTTGATTGGCCAGGGTATGAAGAGTCACAGGGAGAGGCTGAGAGGAAAATTGGATCAGCAATGATGAAATGGCAGAGCAGACTTGATGGGCCAAATGGTGTAAATCTGCTCTTATGTCTTATGGTCTTATAGTTCAGTATTTTGTTCATTCTCTATTTAAATAATATTCACTTTTATATTCCCCTTAGTGAAATGTATGGCCTTACAATTCCCCCACATCGAATAACATTTGCCAAGTTTGTTTCCACTCGCTCAGTCCATTTACATGTGTGTTACAGAGTCCTATATCATCAAAGCATGCCGTCCTTATTGGCAAGCCTGTGAACTATGTACTTTGCCTCCTCCTCCTCCACTAGGTTAATCATAGATAACTTCGAGACAAGCATTGATCCTTGGGGCACTCCCACTAGTTACACTCTTCCAGTTTAAAATTAAAAAGTCTTGGTAATTTCAATTCACTGTCTTCTGTGTGATAAACAAGCTTCAGTCCATACCAGCGTGTTCCCTCAATCCCATGCGCACCAACTTTGTCAAATGCCTTCTGAAAATCCAAAGACTCTTTTTATGACATCCCTGAAGGACTCTGGCAAATTTGTCAAATATACTTTACCTATCAAAAAAACATATTTACTTGGCTTGATGACATTGGACCTCTGATAATACTCCAGTATCTTGGCAACAATGGGTGTTAAACTAATAGGCCTGCTTTTAAACTCCCTCTTATCTTGGATACATACAGTTTTCCAATCCATTGGTTTCTTCCCAGAACTCAAAGATTTAAAAATAAAGTTCAACCAATATTTCCATTATCACTGCAGTCATTTCTACAATCAGGTTCAGTCCATCTGACACCCTTGTCATCCAACGTGAAGACCAATGCAAAGTACTGATTTACATTATCTAGCATTTCCATGTTAATTCCCCAATCTCTCTCTCTCTCTCGGTCCCACATTTACATCAGCTACCTCTTCCATTTTATATATTCATAAAATCCCTTGTTGATTGCTTTTATATCATCTGCCAGTTTTCTCCCTCTTTATTAATTTGTCAGTCTCTCATTGCTGGTTCTTGTAGGATTTCCCCTACACAAGACCATAAGACATAGGAACAGAATTAGGCCATCTGGCCCATCGAGTCTGCTCTGCCATTCAATCATGGCTAATCCTTTCTTTTTCCTCTCCTCTTCAACCCCAGTTCCCAGCCTTCCTCCCATAACCTTTGATGCCATGTCCTATCAAGAACCTATCAATCTCTGCCTTAAATACACCCAACGACCCGGCCTCCACAGCTGCATGTGACAACAAATTCCACAAATTCACCACCCTTTGGCTAAAGAAATTTCTTCACATCTCTTTCTTCAAAGGGTGCCCCTCTATCCTGAGGCTGTGTCCTCTTGTCCTAGACTCTCCCACCATGGAAAACATCCTTTACACGTCTACTTTCTCTAGGCCTTTCAACATGAGAAAGGTTTCAATGAGATCTCCCTTCATCCTTCTGAATTCCTGTGAGTACAGACCCAGACTATCAAACGTTCCTCATATTATACAGTAACCCTTTCATTTCTGGAGTCATCCTTATGAACCTCCTCTGGATCCTCTCAAATGCCAGCACATCTTTTCAAAGATGAGGGGCCCAAAACTGTTCACAATACTCAAGATGAGGCCTCACTAATGCCTTATAAAGCCTCAGTATCACATCCTTGCTCTTGTATTCTAGACCTCTTGAAAGGAATGATAACACGGCATTTACCTTCCACACCACCAACTTCACCTGCATCCCCTGCCTGATTGACCCAGGCATCCCACCTCCCCCGGAAGTTCCAGGAGTGTCCCGCACATTGATAGCGGCTCCCTGATGCCCGCAAATTATATGCAATATCCCGGAAATTAATTTTTTTGAGAGGGAGAGGAAGAGCGAGAGTGAGAGGGAGCATCCTGATTGGTCTCTCTTTTTGCTAAGAAGCACTTTTTGAGGGAGGCTCTGTATATGCAGTGAAAGGAATCTGTTGAGTTCCTCATGTAGCAACAAAGAATCTGCTGGAGGAACTCAGAGTATCAAGCAGCGTCATTGGCTGAAAGGCATTCTATAACGTTTTGTGTGGAAATCCTACATCAGGAATTCTAGCTCAGTCATTGGTGAGAACTGAGGTGAATTAAAGGCAACTTGTGATAAAGTTTAATAGCACTGCAACTGAGTTCTTCTTGTTTTCCCTCAAGAAGATGAACATATTTGTATTATCATAAATTGCTACTCCAGAAACCAGATTGCAAAATGCAAGGTGGAGACAGAAGAAACTGTAGATGCCGGAATATGGAGCCACTCACCAAGCACTGAAGGAACACTGTGGGTCAGGCTGCATCCATGGAAGGAGAGGAACAGCACCTCATATCCCTTCTGGACTGATCCAACCTTGCAGTAAGAACATCAAATTCACAAAGTTACTGTTCTTCCTCTGTTCCATTTTCCTTGTTCTCTTGCTTCCTGATCCATATAGCCCTATCACCCTCTATCATTTACTCCTCCTCTACCCTCTCTATTTCTCCATCTGCCCACCAGTTCCCCTCCCTACCCCCATATTTCAAGCTCCACCTTCCTATCCAATCAAATTCCATCATCTTCAACCCTTTGTCATTTCCACCTATCACAATTCAGCTTCTGACATCTTTCCCATTCTCACCCACCCTCATAATCCTATGACCTCACCTGGATCCACCTATCACTTGTCAGCTCTGGCTCCACCCCTTACCCACCTTTTTATACTAGCTACCTCTCCTTCTTTCTTTCTGATGAAGGGTCTCAACCTGAAACTTCCCTCCATAGTTGCTGCTTGACTTGCTGAGTTCTTCCAGCTTTGTGTGATGCAAGGGAATATCATCAGGAAGAAATAAATGACTTTTATTAACAACTTCTCAAATGATATGACAATATAGATCTATGTTGTATTTAATATACTGTATAATAGTTTTTCCTTTCCAAGCCTTGTGAGGCATCAAGCAGCATCTTTGGAATTTCTTTAGTATTTTTCAGTTTTTTATGAGACCAAGTTACTAGCTCAACACTCAACACAGCACAGCTGGGAAGCATGCAAATTGCTGACCCTCGGATTTGAACCCGCACGCCTCGAACTCTGGTATGGATGCCACTACTCCACCGGCTGGCTAATAATATACAGTTGTGAAATATAATTAGAATGCACAAGGGTTGACGTGTTAAATATTAAGAGCAGCTAACCCAAGGATGGGGCTGGACATAGGGATCCTATTGTCAGAAAACTGGGTGTGGTGGGACAAGAGGCATGTCCAGCCACTTGAAGTGTTAAATGATTACTGTCCTGTTAAGCTTTGTCACAAGTTGCCTTTAATTATGTGGTGAACCATGTGCCTGTCTGGACACGCCCCCTGCTGACTGCTCCTGTGGCTCCTCCCACAGGCCCCTGTATAAAGGCAATCAGAGGCCTGATGTTCGGCCTCAGTCTCCAGGACGTAGTATGATGGTCACTCCCTTCTGGTTCCTTCTTCCAGTCAATTAAAGCCGATATCTCGCCTTTACGTCTCAGAGAGAGTTATTGATGGTGGATCAAATTAACCTTCAACTCTAACTAACGACTAAACTTTTACAGGACACTGATAACGATTATAGTGGTTAAGAAAACAACAGAAAAACTTAATCATCAACCGAGATAGAGAAATTGCTCAAGATATTTTCATCAGTCAGTTTCTCCAGAGGTGGTTGGGGCTCACTCGGACCTTAAGTAGCATTGCCCTATATGGGCATTCCACCAAGCTGCAGCTCCCCATCAGCAGCCTATCAGAGGAATTCAAAATCACTCGAGCCGGGGAGGTTATGATGTACCAAGACTCCTCTGATGTTAAAGTTTCTTCAGCAGGAATCCACGTAAAGACCTGAAGGAAGTGGCAGGCACAGGAAGCTGTTGACAGAGCGGAGGCTTGACTGCGGCACAATGTTTTGGTGGCCTCTGTGACGGTGGGGCGGGCAGGACTGGGTTGTTTTCCCAAACCGCACTACGACAAAACCGACAGAAAGGAGAAGCGTCAACTGGTTCAGGATGAGATACGAGCAGAAGTGGAGGAGGAACGATACAGCAGGATGGTTGGCATGTACAAACAGGGCGTCTGGACTAGATGAGAGTGTGTGGAACCTCGCACGTTCACCTGGACAGAGCTCTGGAGAGCCAAACCATTGTGCATCAAGTTTCTCATCCAATCAGTCTGTGACGTTCTCCCAAGCCCGGACAACCTGCACAGGTGGGGCATGGCAAACACTCCAGCCTGCCAACTGTGCCAGAGGAGGGGCACTTTGGAGCATATCCTCAGTTGCTGCCCGAAGGCATTGGGGAAGGGTGATACCGCTGGTGCCATGACCAAGTCCTAAGGTGTATGGTGGACGCAATCAGCACAGCGATTCAAGACAGCAAAAATCAGCACACTCCCAAACAGGCCATCATCTTTATTGGAGTGGGGGAAAAGGCTCAACATTGGCCTAGCTCCTTGGGAGGGCTTCTTGCCACTGCACAAGACTGGCAGCTCCAAGTCGACCTAGGGAGGCAGCTCAAGTTCCCAGAGATCATCGCAGCTACTCCGCTCCGCCCGGACATAGTGTTAATATTGGAGTCTACAAAGCAAGTGGTCCTGCTGGAACTTACTGTCCCCTGGGGAGACAGGATTGAAGAGGCCAACGAGCACAAGAGGGTTAAATACACAGATCTTGTTGCAGAGTGCTGGAGCAATGACTGGAGAGCTCGCTGTGAGCCAGTCGAAGTTGGGTGCGGGGGCTTCGCTGGCCATTCATTACAGCGGACTCATAAACTCCTTGGAGTTGAAGGACTGCAGTACAGAAGAGCCACCGAGCACATTCTGGAGGCTCCTGAAAAGGCCTCGCAGTGGCTGTGGATCCAGAGGGGGGAATCCGTGGACTAGTGTGCCACTTGGAGACAAGCGGGGGACTGATCACCCCCGGCTGGGTCACCCGGGCGAGGGTGTCTGATGATTAAAGACCCAAAACATCTTACAACCCCGGGTTCATCACTAAAGACGCGTCCAAGTAACACCAGAAGGTGTATTCTACAACTGTTATTGTTCAGTTACAAGACTGAGGGGAATCCATGGTAACAATAAACCAGTTCCATGTCACTGGGTGTGGAGTAACTACCCTGTAAATAAGCTGCTGAAAAAGATCAGCAGGTCAAGCAGCATCTGTCAAGGCAAAGGTATGGTTAACATTTCAAGTCTATAGTCCAGCTGACTGGAAAGCCCTGTCAAGTCACTGTTCACCACAGCGGCTCACTATTTTGGATACAAGTAAGAGAGCAAATCTAGCTATAGTGTTCATGAAATTATTGGAAATACATAAAAATCCATCTGCACATTGAACAATCATTGGCACTAGTTCTAATCATGGACATCAATGGTGCAATTGGAATTTTTATACTGTTGATGTTGTTACTGTAACCCCCTGGGTTGCCTCAGGCTCGCTCAGCTCGTTCTCGTCTAGGGGGAGCAGCCTTCGGCCCCGCCAAACTGGGTAATCAGCTGGTGTGGATGCTGTGTGATGTCCCCAAAAACAGACAGTACACCATATGCGATTAAATGAGTACAATTTATAAAGGTTACTACAACTAAGTGATTAATAATGATATAGTATATATGAAGGAAAAGAAAATAAAGAAAAGGCACCAAACTTATCAAAGTCCAAACCATTTTGTGCACGACTGTTGTAGCTCAATTACCGAAGTCTTCTGGCCACCATTCGATCCCCTCCGAACTCCTCAACTCGCAGTTCAGAATCACCCAAATTGGGCAACCAAGCACATCTATCCTCGTCTCCTCTCCTCGTGGCACCTCCTGGCCTCGGACCCCCACTTGGGGTCCATTCCTTGCCCAGCTTACAGCATCACGACCTCTCTCTCTCACCCCCTCGCACCGACTCTCCAAAATGTCCATCAACAATAGCTTACCGACTCAGAAGAAAGAACAACATTAATTCCAATTGGTTAACAAAGGAATACAATACTCATTATCAGTAAATTTTAACCCAAACAAGCTTCCAGCACTCTCTCATAACAAAGAAGCATTCCTACTTTTAACAAACCAAAGAAGCCATTTTTATTAACATACGCAGTAACAAAGAAAAAGAAGAAATCCCCCCTTTACACTCTCCCCCCACCAAATAAAAGTCATGTCCTCATGACTACTAAATAACTCGTCAACCCTCACTGCCAACACATACTCTCACCCAGGCTCAAACAGTGACATTGCTCCCCAGACAGTAAACCTCATGCCCTGTTCCTCAGGCGCTACATAGGTCAACTTATCTGGGAGTTCCCTAACCCTGTGAGACCTCCATACCCCCTCACCTAAACCCTTCAGGCTTGGACACAACTGGGGATACCTCGGGCCTGCTACCAACTCCTCTCTCAGCCTCTCACTCATTCCCCCACTACACCTGACTCTGTGGGAGAAGGACTAAATTTCTCTTCCTCAGTCGAGGAGGAGTTAGCAAAAAGCAGCAAGTACCACACATCCAGCACATCATCCTTCGAATCCGTATTCTTCCTCACTTCTGCGATTGGTAGCTGCTGTTTGATCTTCTCCGAACGGAAACACGTGGCCTGCACTGCTCCTGCAGTCTCTTCAGCCTCCTGCAATCGAGAGATCAGCTTCTTCTCTGCCACCCCCAACTCTCGCCACAGGCTCAGCAGTTCTGACTCATGCGTCCCGCTCATCTCAATCTGGGTTGCTGTTACTCCAACGGCTTCTTCCACCCCGACCTGAAAAGCAGCAGCTAGAGATTGGTCAGCCTCCAGTCCAGTATTCACTGCACTTATCTCCAGCTTTTTCTTCCTCATGACTTCTTCCAGATCAACTTTCAGGCTTTGCACCTTGTTTAGACCGTCGATGGTCATCTTCAGGTTCCCTTCCAGCTTACGCTTCCCTCTTCCGAGATCCGTCTGCAATTGCTTCACCTCCTCAAACTCCCCTTTCGGGGCTCTCGGATTTCTGTTGCCCTTAGTCAGAGAACTTCCTTTGTCTTCCTCAACTTGTAAGTCTTCCAACTGGTTCCGGATCACTTGCTCCGGTCTCTGCTGAGAATTCGGCCTCTCTGTCTCCACTTCAAACTTGATCCCGTAGAGACAGTCACTCATGAGCTGCGACCTTCGACAGTCCTGGCACGAGTCCAGAGAACACTTTAACTCTTTAGTTCTCAGCCACTCCTGCAACAGCCGCGCTTCATATTCTTCCGAGGCAAATCCAAATACCAGGAGATCATCCACATCCACCAAAGCTCCAAACACCTCCACATCCCCCCTGGTATTCCCCATGCCCCGCGGGAAGTTTGCAAGGGCTCCAGATATGGCCCGTGGCATTTTTTCGGACTGGAAGAATCCTAGGGGACCTATAACGGCCGTCTTCTCCTTGTCGGCCCCACTCATCGGGATCTGGCAACATCCACTCCTCAGATCCAGCACCTTAAACCACTTCGCACCATTCAGACAGGCCATTGCCTCATCAGCCCTCAGGGCCGTATTCTGGTCAATGCCTCTTCAGCGCAATATAATCCACACACACGCTGCCTACATCTTCCACGCCTGTCGCCACAACCTCTCTCTCACTGAGGTGTCTTCAGCAGTCAACTCCCCTCACTTGTGGTATTTTGCAGCATCCACTAAAAGGGTCTCACCCTCAGATACACCCCCAGGCCGTACCACCACCGGCTCTTGTTTGAATTCGGTACTGGCCCAATGCTGCTACACACATCCGCACTAGCAGCTCGAAACTCTGGGTGCATCGACAATGCCTCCAAACAACGCTCACCCGCCTCCTCCGACAGGCCCCCAAGTGCATCAGCAGGGTATTGGTCCTCTCCAGAACCGAAATGCTTCCCGTCTCAACAGTATCCGGACACATCAGCATTAACGATTCACAAACCTCACATTGGCCTCTGAGAACTCCATTTTCACTGACCAATAACCGACATCTGGATAATTACCGGGACTGGAACTTCAAATCTCCAGTGCCCGCAATGTCGTCAAGGGTAAATGCTTCCAATAACGGTTGTAAAATGAACTGTACAGCAACTTGACCTGCGCCCCGGTGTCGAGGATGGCTTTAGCATGGCTTCCATCCATCCGTAACGACACCCGAGTGCGTGGTCCCTCTAAGCCTTCAGGAATAGGGTCTGTTCCTTTCGGGAGTTCCTTGGTACATTGCTGGGAATGTGCTCCCCCAGAGACCCCAAGCCATTCCCCCACTGGGCCTCCTCTAAGTTTCCCGACTCCTCTCGAATCAACTAAACAACAGAGGTAGGAGCTGATCCCCTTGACAGATACCCCTGGCACTGCAAGCAATTTAACTGCCCCCCTAGCCAAAGAAGATACCCTGAAAATTTTCCACCAATCTCCTGCCACAGATATGATGAACCTCCCAGCTGAGGCATTTGACTTCCAGTCGAACCAAATGCATTTTCCCCCGCTTTCCCATAACTGGCAGCTGTCACTTCGAGGTAATTGTACCCGACAGTTCTATCAATGTCACCAGCCCACCTACTCAAACTTTCAATCAATCCCTGTCGCTTTCCCTCAGCCAAACACTGCCACTCACCCAACAACTGAGAGGTCCACTCCGCCCACGCTTCCACCCCTTTAGGACTGGACATTATTCCAACAACCACTGCTGAAACATCCCAACCTGATATTCCTCACTCTCCGAACAGTAAGGACAACCCATGGTCCCACCACCATTTCGTCAGCGCTAGTCTGAACTCGAACAACAACAGCCAACACCACCCCACCCAACACACGTGCAGCAATAACCCGCAAAGACACACCAGCTCTTCTCTGCAGACATAATTTAAAGAGGGCGATCACACAGCTTCCACAGAAATCAATCCGGACGAGCCCCCACAATGTAACCCCTGGGTCGCCTCAGCCTCACTCAGCTAGTTCTCGTCTAGGGGGAGCAGCCTTCGGCCCCGCCAAACTGGGTAATCCGCTGGTGTGGATGCTGTGTGATGTCCCCGCCTCGCCCAAAAACAGACAGTACACCATATGCGATTAAATGATTACAATTTATAAAGATTACTAGAACTAAGTGATTAATAACAATACAGTATATATGGTGGAAAAGAAAATAAAGAAAAGGCACCAAACTTATCAAAGTCCAAACCAGTTCATGCACAACCACTGGAGCTCAATTACCGAAGTCTTCTGGCCACCATTCGATCCCCTCCGAACTCCTCGACTCGCAGCTCAGGACCACCCGAAGTGGGTAACCAAGCACATCTATCCTCGTCTCCTCTCCTTGTGGTACCTCCTGGCCTTGGACCCCTGCTTGGGGTCCATTCCTCACCCAGCTTACAGCATTGCGTCCTCTCTCTCTCACCCCATCACACCGACTCACCCAAAATGGCTGCCAACAATAGCTTACAGGCTCAGAAGAATGAACAACATTAATCTCAATTGGTTAACAAAGGAATACAATACTCGTTATCAGTAAATTTTAACCCAAACAAGCTTCCAGCACTCTCTCATAACAAAGAAGCATTCCTACTTTTAACAAAACAAAGAAGCCATTTTGATTAACATTATGCAGTAACAAAGAAAAAGTAGAAACCCCCTTTACATTACATAGCTGTGGGTATCTTGTGACTGTCACATGACCATGATGTAATTGAGGCTCTGCTGGGCATGATGTAATGGTCTTGTGATGGTGGAGTGATGTAATTTTCCCACCAGTGAGAGGTCATGTGATAGCCTCTTTCAACAGGGTATAAAAGGAGAATTCCTCCCTGTGACACAGGTCGGTTTGTGGTTTAATTCATCAGTGACTCTGTTCTGCTGCATATTTGATTTTATGATGCAGTTTCATTTTAAAATGGAGTTTTAATTTTTACTGTGAGAATCGTTGTGCTGGCAGTTCTGAAAATCACCGTCAATTAAAGTCCAGTCGGAGAGTGAAGAATTATCGAAGTTCGGAAAACCCAAAGGATTGAGAAAAGTTGGTGTTGTCAGTGGTAAAACAGGTTCAACCTTATTTGATCCTCGTTCGGAAGGAATTAGTAATCTGCAATCCAAGATAGCTCCTGCATTGCTGAAAGAGCAGAAAGAGCTGGATGCAGGGTTTCACCAAGGAAAGGTCAGTGCCTTTAAGCCGTTTTATTTCCTTCATCGTAAATCCTTCGGGCAAGGCATATTTCAGCTGGGATCAGCAGTAACGCACATTAGAGAATTTATTACTTCAAGGAAAGTCTCTCCTAACTGACTGTATAAATCTTTTGGACTTTTGCATCTACTACTTTAAAGAACTGTACTCGCATTTCTCATTTAAGGACTGTTCAAGCTTTCGTATAGCAGCTGATGGTTAAGTTAGCCGTTTGTTTACTTTTGGGGTTTTTTTGAGCAGTGTTTAATAAATGTTTTATTTGTTATATAAAAAAACCTGTCTCAATTCTATATTCATTGTTGCCATATCGTAACAATGTTCAGATTGAGATTTCCAGAACACTTGCACACCAGTTCCAAAGTCAGGTGAAAAATTATGTTAGAGAATTTCCCATCAAACAGCAGTGGAAAAGGCCATTCATCTATTTATAGCTCTGCTCCCATTGAAAGAGCTCTCCAATTCATGCTGTCCCTTGTGACTACTTTTCAAGTCAAGTGAAGTCAAGTTTATTGTCAGTTAACTATGTATGTGTATATAACAGATATAACCATATAATGTATATAGAAATGAGACGATGTTCACCAGGGTGTAAAGCACTGAAATGCACATAACACACGTTATGTTCTGGCTAACTTAGTCCTTAAACTGCTGGAGAACAGTGCGGAAAGAACAGGTGCTGTTTTCTCCCAGAAGGGATTAATTTTTAGTTCCAAGTGCTCCTGCCACGTTTTGTCATCCTATAAACTTATCCTTCAATCTCTTTGAATTATGGAGGACAGCACGTGCATAAATGTTTCTCACCAGCAGACTTCATCATGATCATCATGACTCCAGTATTTCTACTATTTTTTAATGTTTCTTAATTGTACGTATGATTTTTTTTGTGTTCTATCGCTGAGCAGCAGTGAACCATCTGATTGGCCTGTCAGAGTTCTCTTTGGGAACTAGTTGACTTTGATCAGCATTTCTGATCTGGCTATTGTTCACAATTGCATTTAATGAAAAAAAAACTTATGAAAGTAAGGATAAAATCTACAGATGAATCACACATAAATAACAAATTAAAGTGTATTAATATTAAATATTGTACTGGAACAGATTAACCAGCGACTTTTCAAATACAATGCAGCAGGAAAGCTGAACGACCTGGGGGAAGAAAATGTTTCTCATCCTGACTATTCTTGTTTCTTCTGATGGTAGAAAGTCAAAGAGGATGCTGGATGGATGGGTGGGATCTTTAATAATAGAAAGGGCCCTGCATACACAGTGCACCTGATAAATGTCCCTGATGGATTATAGAGAGACCCCTACGATCCTCTCTGCTGTTCTCACAGTTCTTTGTTGGGAGTTCTGGTCCGATGCTCGACTGCTCCCATACCAAATGGGGATGCAACTTGTCAGGACGCTCTCAATGATACTCCTGTAAAATGCAATTGCAATGGTGGGGGGGGGGGTGCTTGCTTGCCTCAATCTTCAATCTTCACACAAAATCCTGCATATATTCATTTTATTTATTTATTTGTTTGTTTGTTTGTTTGCTTATTTATTGAGATACATCATGGTACAGGCCCTGTGCTAACCACTGCACTACCGTGCCACTCGTTCAATCATTTGTCCAATTCCTTAATGAAATGGAAAATCAAAAACTACTGCAGATTCCACATTTCTGAAATATAAAGAGAGTTACGGCCTCACCCCATCAGTATTATTACCTTTGTCTTTTCTATCCCTCACCCCTGCCTTCTCTTCAAGTTAGAACTGCTTGCTTTCTCTTACTAACTTTCGACAAAAGATATTCAAGCTGAACCTTTTTCTCTCTCCATAGATGCTGTGTGACCTTTGAATGAGTCAATGCTTCATGTTTCTATTCTCTGCTTAATGTTCCTTTTCAACCTCTCAGGCAGTACTCTCCAGATCAACACAAATGAATAACTAAAGAAATTCACCCCATTTGGCAGGGGGAAGGAAACCTGACTGATACTGCTGAAGATGCGGTTGTTGATTTACAAACAAAGGCTTCTAGCAAGGAGGAGTTGATGAGAGGGCAAAATTGCAATCAGCTAGGTGAGTTGCAATGTAAGAGGCAGACAAAATCAAAAAGGGTGAGTAGAGGATTGAAGGTGTTATATTTGAATGCACATAGTATACGGATTAAGGACATTGAACTTGTAGCACAGTTACAGACTGGCATGTATGACATTGTGTACATTACTGAGTCATGGCTGAAAGAAGGTTGTAGCTGGGAGCTTAACGTCCAAGTATACACATTGTATGGAAAGGACAAGCAGGTCGACAAAGGGGGAGGCATTGCTCTGTTGGTAAAAAATAAAATCATATCATTTCAACATAGGGTTGAATCATTGTGGGTACAGCTAAGGAAATGCAAGGGTAAAAGAATTCTGATGCAAGCTATGTACAGAACTCCAAACAGTAGTAAAGATGCAGTCAACAAATTACAATGGGAGACAGAGAATGAATACCAGAAGGGAAATGTTATGATAATCATGGGGCATTTCCATATGCAGACAGATTGGGAAGATCAGGTTGGTGCTGGGTCCCAAGAGAGGGATTTTTTAGAATGCCTATGAGATGGCTTTTTACAGTAGTTCATGCTTGAGCCCACAAGGGAATCAGCTGTTCTGGATTGAATGTTGTGCTATAAACTGGAATTGATTAGGTATCTTAAGGTAAAGGAACCCTCAGGGGACAGAGACCTTATGATAGAATTCACCCTGCAATTTGAGAAGAAGAAGCTAAAGTCAGATGTATCAGTAATACAGTGCAGTAAAGGGAAAATTAGAGACATGATAAAGAAGCTGGCCAAAGTTAATTGGAAGGGAGCACTAGCAGGGATGACAGCAGACCTGTAATGGCTGGAATTTCTGGGAGCAATCTGGAAAACATAGGATATATACATCCCAAAGAGGAAGAAGTACTCTAAAGGCAGGATGACACAACCATGGCTGACAAGAGGTCAAAGCCAACATAAAAGCCAATGGAGGGCACATAATAGAGCAGAAATTAGTGGGAAGTTAGAGGATTGGGAAGCTTTTAAGAACCAGCAGAAGGAAAACTAGAAAGTTCATAAAGAAGGGAAAGATGGAATGGCCAATAGTATTAAAGAGGACACCAGAAGTTTCTTCTGATACAAAAAGTATAAAAAGAGAGGTGAGAGTAGATATCAGACTGCTGGAAAATGATAATGGAGAGGTAGTAATGGAGGTCAAGGAAATGATGGATGAACTAAGTATTTTGCGTCAGTCTTCACTGTGGAAGACGGTAGAAGTATGCTGGGAGTTGAAAAGTGTCAAGGGGCAGAAGTCTGTGAAGTTGCCATTACTAGGAGAAGGATCATGGGAAACTGAAAGATCTGAAGATAGATAAATCACCTGGACCAGATGGTATACGCCTCTGTTCTGGTAGAGGTGGCTGAAGGGATTGTAGGGGCATTGGTAAAGATCTTTCAAGAATCGATTGATTCTGGCACGGTTCCAGAGGAATGGAAAATTGCAAATGTCACTCCAAGAAGGGAGAAAGGCAGAAGAAAGGAAATTATAAGCCAGTTAGTCTGACCACAGTAGTTGAGAAAATGTTGTAGTCAGTTGTTGAAGATGTGGTTTTAGGGTACTGGAGACACTTGCTAAAATAGGCCATAATTAGCATGGTTTTCTTAAGGGAAAATCTTGCCTGAAAAATCTGTTAGAATTCCTTGAAGAATTAACAAGTAGGATAGACAAAGGAGAATTGGTGGACGTTGTGTACTTGGATTGTCAGAAGGCACTTGACAGGGTGCCACTCATAAGGCTGCTTAACAAGCTAAGAGCCCATGGTATTAGAGGAAAGATACTAGCATGGATAAAGTATTGGCTGATTGACATGAGGCAAAGAGTGGGAATAAAGGGAGCCTTTTCTGCTTGGTTGCCAGTGATTAGTGGCGCTTCCACAGGGGTCTGTGTTACTTGTCAAAGACTTAGTTTACGGAATTGATGGCTTTGTTGCCAAGTTTGCAGATGATACGGAGATAGATGGAGGGGCAGGTAGTTTTGAGGAAGTAGAGAGGCTACAGAAGGACATTAGACAGATTAGGAGAATGGGCAAAGAGGTGGCAGATGGAATATAGTTTAGGGAACTGTATGGTCATGCACTTTGGTATAAGAAATAAAAGTGTAAGCTATTTTTCTAAATGGAGAGAAAATACAAAATCTGAGGTGCAAAGGGATTTGCGAGTCCTCATACAGGACTTCCTAAAGGTTAATTTGCAGGTTGAGTCGGTGGTGAGGAAGGCAAATGTGATGTTAGCATTAATTTCAACAGGACTAGAATATAAAAGCAAGGATGTAACATTGAGGCTTTATAAAGCACTGATGAGGCCTCACTTGTAGTATCGTGAGCAGTTTTTGTCTCCTTACTTTGGGAAGGATGTGCTGGCATTGGAAAGGATTCAAAGGAGCTTCACAAAAAGTATTCCAGGATTGAAAGGCTTGTGGTATGAGGAGCGTTTGCTGGCTCTGGGACTGTACTCACTGGAATTGAAAAGAATGAGGGGTGACCTGAGTGAAACCTATCAGATGTTGAAAGGCCTCTATAGAGTGGATGGGAAGAGAGTGCTTCCTATGGCAGGAGAGTCTAAGACCAGAGGACACAGCCTCCAAATAGAGGTGTATTCTTTTAGAACGGTGATGATGAGGAATTTCTTTCACCAGAGATTGATAAGTCTGTGGAATCCATTGCCGCAGGTGGGTGTAGAGGCCAAGCCATTGGGTATATTGGGCAGAGCTACGATGGAGTTTGGCAGCGACTTTTTTGAGCTCATTTGTGGAATCAGCTTCATTTCTACCTTTAACATCTTTCCTTTTCCTTTTCAAGGTGGATGGGGTTCTGTTGAAAACCCTGACCTGGATCTACACTCAAACTTTGTATTTTTGCGATCATTTTTTTCACACCCCAAAGGACGTGGTCCAGAAGGCATGTGTGACTTTGGGGTTCCGAGGCTTTGCGGGTGCCGTCGGCTGAAGCATTGTGGAAGGAAACAGAACATCAGGCATAGCAGATCCGCTGTCGGGGGCTCTGTACTTGGCAAATTGCATGCCCTCTCTCTTTCTCTCATTGGTAGGACAGAGGGTTAGCTGTCAGTTCTTGAGTGAAAGAAATCATGGGAAAAAAGTGATTCTGAACTGTAAATCAGTGAGTTGTTTTGTTTATATCTCCCCTTTCGCTGTAAAAGGGTGAAGCATCTCTGTCCCTTTATTAGGGAGAGAGAGAGAGAGAGAGCGCGCCTGTGGTAAGTGAAATTGGTGGCGTAAACAATCAGCTTTTGTTCTGCAGATCATGGTCTTTCCTGGGGGCTTTGCTATTGGTTGCTTGGTGGCTGGAGGGTGCTGAGGTAAGTGGAGGAGGGGGAGTGTCCTTGCTTTGCTGCTGCTTGTGCTTGGGGGGTGGGTTTGGGATTCTCTTGTTTTTGTGGATGTCTGTGAAGAACAGGGACCTCAGATTGTATACTACATACATGCTCTGATACTGACTCAAACTAGAAACAATACAGGCCTTTCGGCCCACAAAGCTGTGCCAAATATGGCCTTACCTTAGAACTAGCTAGGCTTACCTATTGCCCTCTGTTTTTCTAAGTTCCATGTACCTATCCAGGAGTCTCTTAAAAGACACTATCGTATCCACCTCCACCACCGTTGCGGGCAGCCCATTCCACGCACTCACCACTCTCTGCATAAAAAACTTAACCAACATCTACTCTGTAACTACTTCCAAGCAACTTAAAACTGCGCGCCCTTATGCTGGCCATTTCAGCCCTGCTGAAAAGCCTGACTATCCACATGATCAATGCCTCTCATCATCTTGTACACCTCTATCAGGTCACCTCTCATCCTCCGCCACTCCAAGGAGAAAAGGCTGAGTTCACTCAACCTATTCTCAAAAGGCATGCTCCCCAATCCAGGCAACACCCTTGTAAACCTCCTATGGTTTCCACGTCCTTCCTGTAGTGAGGCGACCAGAATTGAGCACGGTACTATTTAACTATATTTGAGGCAGGTGTTTATAGATTAGTCAGGGCAGAGAGAAAGAGGGAGAATGGGGCTGAGAAGGAAAATGGATCAGCCATGGTGAAAGGGTCGAGCAGACTCGATGGGTCAAAAGGTCTAATTCTCCTCCTATATTTTACCGACATTCCTCTGCAGTGTTTATCAATTAACTCAAATTCACATCATGAGATTACCAATATGCCCCGAGTGTAAAACTTCATTCAATTTTCAATACCCCTGTTCAACCTGCCCTGAACCATCTCTGCTCTTTAGAGTTATATATAGTAAGTTCTGATCAGAAAGTATAATTACTAATGAAAACAATTATTACTCACGTTTTCTTGATCTCTTTTAGAGAAAAAAGATTTGGATTTGGCAATTACATTTAACATTAGTGCTATATTTCATTTGCTATCAATTTGGTCATAAAATGCCTGATACATGCTTCTCAAATGTCTGAACAATGCATAGTTAAATAGCAACAAACAATTCGTTTAAATGGCATTGCACCACACGTTTTAAACAGGAAACTTGTTTTATTAAATTCCTGACAGATTACAGTTCAATACAGAATGTGTCAGCTCCAAATGTTACATACAAAGCCTCCTTTTAAATCAAGTACTTTTCATTAACTAGGAAACCCCTGTGGGGGGACTGCTGGAAGGTTTCCATGCCTTTGCCCTTCGCTGGACAGATAGTCATTGGCTACATTGCTTCCAGTTAATTGCCATGAGCAGCAGTGGTGGGATTTTGATTAGAACGGCAGGAAAATACAAAGCCATTAGTGATGATAACAGCACGTTGCATATACATAAAATTTTGCCATTGCAGGAACAGTGAGCCAATGTTCACATCAGCAATCTTGAGGGTTAACAGCGTGTTATAATCAATGGCAGGCAACCAGCTTGGTGCATTTAAAGAGGCCAACCTGATTGAGGAAAATAGCACATGATGTTCTAGGGAAGCTCTTAAAACACAAGGGTAAATGCCCCAGTGGAGCCAAAACACTTGCAGAGACTAATCTGGCCAAATGGCTTCACTTGTGCTGCACTTTCCATTTCTAAACCCTGGCGTTGTGGCAGCCTATCATTTAGAAAGTGAAGGCACAAGAACTGACCCAGTGATGTCCACCCGATAACCACATTTTCCAGTTCTGCACATTTGACTGTGCACGGCTAAACCAAAAAAAAAACATGGATCAGCTCATTATCATGAAGTTGGTATCCTTTAAAACTGTTTGAAATGAACATTCCCCAGGAATGAACTAGTAGACAGACACCACTGATAGTCATTTATAAGTCCTGCATTATTCTGAATTTACTCTGATCACAAAATATTGCAAAAGAAAAGCATAAATCAGAGGCCACTTTTCTGGCAATGGATAATATTAAGGCAGTTAAACATGAAGTGGTTTTGAATCAACTTGCTTTTATATCTGTTAGTGGGAGCTCATTGAGGGCAAATTGCCTACTGTATTGTTTTTATACTTCAAGTGGTTACACGTCAAAACAGTATTCCATTGGCTAGAAAGCACTTTGGGATGTTCTGAGGTCATTAAAAGTCATTACAGTCATGCAAATCCTAAATTAATCACAATCATAAGTTACAAATGAGATGACGATCATGTGCTGCCTAATCTCTTTACCTCAAGGTACGAACAGATCAGCAAACTTAGACCATCCATGAATCATTAAAATACGCTGTATGGATAAAACTCTGCCAGTACCATTTAGATCCATGAATCTCAAAAACTACTTGGTAAGCCAAAGTAGGCGAACTTGGCTTATATGTATGATTTTTTAAAAATCTTTTAATCATTCATCAAACCTGAAAATCTCAAATTTACAGCAAGACAAAATCAGTGGGAAGGGAAGAGAGAACATAAACAATTTCTTCCAGTATGTCAAGATCAATCATATCCAGTGTAGAATCAGTTTGCTATGAAAAGATGTTCACAGTAAAAGAATACCTCTATCAAATCGTATTAATGTGAATAATGGAAATATAAAATCCACAGTACAGATCTATATAAAATGCATTCATGCATGTATTCTGAAAAGAACAAAAGAATTAATTGAGAAAAGAAATAGCTGGCAGATACGTAGCTCTACAGGGAGAAAAACTGCTTATATCAATGGCATTTGATCAGAAACGAGCTTAAGATGTCTAACCTGGTTTCTCTCTCCAAAGCCCTCTGAGTATTTCTACCAGTTTCAGCTTTTAATTAATTGAAAACAACAGTATGGCTGTGAAGATGTTACTGCAACAGGACACTGGTCCATTGTTTGGTGTTATTCCCAAATTCACATTGGCAATATCATGCATAAACTGAGTTACATTATCTTGCAATACAATGGGACAAAGGGAAAACCTATTTGCATGTGGCTTGTACGATATGCCACACTGAACATTTCTTGGGCTGAATAAAATTAGCTGTGGGTGTCAGCTGTTCTATATTGCAAGAGCCAATGTAGTGTCTCTTTCCATCTTTAAAATTTGACTGATCAAAGGAATGATTAGTAGTTTTTTTCCTAAAATCTTTTAAAAAGAATCATAATTGTCTTAAAAATGTTTTCCGTTTTTGTTTTCTTAAAAAAGGGTTAAATTTTCTTCCATTAAAACAGAAGTAGTCCTGAACTCAAAGGAAGGCTGAGGTAACTAACACAATGCTCACTGTTTTCAAAGTCTGTTCTTGAAATGATAGCTACCCGTTTCAACGAGGCACCTGCCCAAGTCAACAGTGCAGCCTATGCATAGTGCAAAAAGGCAGGTTCTGAAAATCTGATGCTGCAGAACCCTTGTAAACCAAGCAGGTAGTGGTGAACAAAAGTTGCCAAAACTATTGAAGAAAATCAATCGGATGTGCACAATATTTTAGGCTAAAAGCTGATGAGTTAATTTCCCAAATCACCACAACTCTTGTTTTAATAAAGAAGCAATATAATAAAACACTTAAGATATTTTTTTTAAAAGACCAACCAATATCCTTGCAGATAATTTGCTTCACCCAATTCAAACTTTTGGGTATAACATTTAGCTCATTCCTTATCAACGTTGCAAGAGCCCTGGTTAACATGTATAAATTAACCACTGGATTTTAAGCATTAAAAGATGTGTTTATATTTTTGCACCATAAAAACTACAGTAACCACCAGAGTAATTGAGATTCAATGTGATTGTAAAGCTCTGAACTGCAGATCATATTAAAGCCAGTAGCAGGGTTAAAAAAATCAATTTACACTATCATATAAAAGATAAATAAGAAACAAAAAAGTGTACATCCTGTACAGTAAGTTAAGTTTTACAAATTAAACATCTTTTTTCCCTCAATAAAAAATATAACTATATTCAAGTAGACTGCTGCCCCTTGGGGAGCCCATTTTAAGGGCGAGTTGTTCTGCCATAGTTTCTTCCCCACTCCTCCTTGTTGCTTCATCAGTAACCAATGGAACTGAATCGAACATTTTTTATCTCCAGTTCCAGCTGTTTGATTCGGACTTCCTTCTGTGCCAGCTGTTCCCGTAGTCTCCGAACCTCCTCCTGCTGCCGGTAAAACATCTGCAGAAGCTGATTGGAGAGAAAGGACAGAATTAATTTTTTTTATTAAATCAATTTTTTAAATTAAATGTTACCTACAAAAATGCCCAGACTGCCTGAACCTACCTAGGATCACAATTAGTTACAGAACACGAAGTCTGGGCTACGTGGATGTAAAATAACCACAGGGCAAAAAACAGCCAGAGGTGGTGAGCAGTTGTTTCCCACGTTAAATGTCAGAGATCTGAGTTAGGTAACAAGTGAAGACAGCAGGAAAAGTAGGGCACTGAGAGATCTGGGAGTGCACATCGTTGAAAGCAGCAGAACAGATTGATAAAGTTTTAATGAATGCAGGATATTGGCACAGCATACAAGAGCAGGGGCTCACACTAAAGCTAGTCAGGCCACAGCCTGAGTATGATGTCTCCATGGGGTAAGGGCACGAGAAAGAGAACATTTATGAGGATATGAGGTAATTTTTAATGATGGAAAAACATTGTTGAGACAGGGATGGTTTTCCTTGGAATAAAGGAGACTGAAGAGAGATTTTATCTCAGCATTAACTAGGGAAGCAGAGATGGGAGTTGTTGAATTCTGAAACATTGCACAAAAGGGTGGTGGAAACAAAAATCTTTAGTATATTGTAAAGTACTTTTTAATCTTTTTATTTATTTGCAATACAGTGCAGAATAGGCCCTTCAGGCCCTTTGTGCTGTGCTGACCAGCAATCCCCCGACTTAATCCTAGCCTAATCACGGGATAATTTATCATGACCAATTAGCCTACCAGCCAGTACGTCTTTGGAGTATTGGAGGAAACCAGAGCACCTGGAGGAAACCCACACTGTCACTGGGAGAATGTGCAAGCTCCTTACAAGCAGCGGTGGGAATTGAATACGTCCTATCGAAAGGACAGACAGGTGGGCAGAGGGGGTGGGGTGGCTCTGCTGGTGAGGACTGAAATTCAGTCCCTTGCGAGGGATGATATAGAATCAGGAGATATAGAGTCAGTATGGATAGAACTGAGAAATTGTAAGGGCAAAAAGTCCCCAATCGGAGTTATCTACAGGCCCCCAAATAGTAGCCTGGATATAGGGTGCAAGTTGAATCAAGAGCTAAAATTAGCATGTCGCAAAGGTAATGCTACGGTTGTAACGGGAGATTTCAATATGCAGGTAGGCTGGGAAAATCAGGTTGGTACTGGACCCCAAGAAAGGGAGTTTGTGGAGTGCCTCCGAGATGGATTCTTAGAACAGCCTGTACTGGAGCCTACCAGGGAGAAAGCAATTCTGGATCTATTGTGTAATGAACCGGGTTTGATAAGGGAACTCGGGGTAAAAGAGCCATTAGGAAGTAGTGACCATAATATGATAAGTTTTAATCTACAATTTGAGAGGGAGAAGGGAAAATCCGAAGTGTTAGTATTACAGTTGAACCAAGGGGATTATGGAGCCATGAGGGAGGAACTAGCCAAAGTTGACTGGAAGGATGCCCTCACAGGGATGACAGTGGAACAATGGTAGGTGTTTCTGGGAATAATACAAAAGGTGCAGGATCAGTTCATTCCAAAGAGAAAGAAAGATTCTAAGGGGAGTAGGGGGCAACCGTGGCTGACAAGGGAAGTCAAGGACAGTATAAAAATAAAAGAGAAGTATAACATAGCAAAGATGAGCGGGAAGCCAGAGGATTGATAATTTTAAAGAGCAACAGGAGATAACTAAAAAGGCAATACGGGGAGAAAAGATGAGGTACAAAGGTAAGCTAGCCGAGAATATAAAAGAGGATAGTAAAAGCTTCTTTAGGTATGTGAAGAGAAAAAAATTAGTTAAGACCAAAGTTGGGCCCTTGAAGGCAGAAACAGGTGAATTAATTATGGGGAACAAGGAACTGGCAGATGAGTTGAACAGGTACTTTGGATCTGTCTTCACTAGGGAAGACACAGACAATCTCCCAGATATAATAGTGGCCAAAGGACCTAGGGTGACAGAGGAACTGAAGGAAATTCACATTAGGCAGAAAATGGCATTGGGTAGACTGAAGGCTGATAAATCCCCAGGGCCTGATGGTCTGCATCCCAGGGTACTTAAGGAGGTGGCTCTAGAAATCGTGGACGCATTGGTAATCATTTTCCAATGTTCTATAGATTCAGGATCAGTTCCTGAGGATTGGAGGGTAGCTAATGTTATCCCACTTTTTAAGAAAGAAGCGAGAGAGAAAACAGGGAATTATAGACCAGTTAGCCTGACATCAGTGGTGCGGAAGATGCTGGAGTCAATTATAAAAGATGAAATAGCGGCACATTTGGTTAGCAGTAACAGGATCGGTCCAAGTCAGCATGGATTTACGTAGGGGGAAATCATGCTTGACTAATCTTCTGGAATTTTTTGAGGATGTAACTATGAAAATGGACAAGGGAGAGCCAGTGGATGTAGTGTACCTGGACTTTCAGAAAGCCTTTGATAAGGTCCCATGTAGGAGATTAGTGGGCAAAATTAGAGCACATGGTATTGGGGGTAAGGTACTAACATGGATAGAAAATTGGTTGGCAGACAGGAAACAAAGAGTAGGGATTAGCAAGTCCTTTTCAGAATGGCAGGCAGTGACTAGTGGGGTACCGCAAGGCTCGGTGCTGAAACAGCAGCTATTTACAATATACATTGATGATTTAAATGAAGGGATTAAAAATAACATTAGCAAATTTGCAGATGACACAAAGCTGGGTGGCAGTGTGAAATATGAGGAGGATGTTAGGAGAATGCAGAGTGACTTGGACAGGTTGGGTGAGTGGACAGATGCATGGCAAATGCTGCTTAATGTGGATAAATGTGAGGTTATCCACTTTGGTGGCAAGAACAGGAAGGCAGATTACTATCTGAATAGTGTCAAGTTAGGAAAAGGGGAAGTACAATGAGATCTAGGTGTCCTTGTTCATCAGTCACTGAAAGTAAGCCTGCAGGAACAGCAGACAGTAAAGGAAGCTAATAGCTTGTTGGCCTTCATTAACAAGGGGAATTGAGTATAGGAGCAAAGAGGTCCTACTGCAGTTGTACAGGGCCCTGGTGAGAACCCACCTGGAGTATTATGTTCAGTTTTGGTCTCCAAATCTGAGGAAGGACATTCTTGCTATTGAAGGAGTGCAGCGTAGGTTCACGAGGTTGATTCCCAGGATGGCAGGACTGTCATATGTTGAAAGATTGGAGCGACTGGGCTTGTATACACTGAAATTTAGGATGAGAGGGGATCTGATAGAAACTTATAAGACTATTAAGGGATTGGACACGCTAGAGGCAGGAAACATGTTCCCGATGTTGGGGGAGTCCAGAACCAGAGGCCACAGTTTAGGAATAAAGGGTAGGCCATTTAGAACGGAGTTCAGGAAAAATTTTTTCATCCAGAGAGTTGTGGATCTATGGAATGCTCTGCCTCAGAAGGCAGTGGAGGCCAGTTCTCTGGATGCTTTCAAAAAAAGCGTTAGATAGAGCTCTTAAAGATAGCGGAGTCAAGGGATATGTGGAGAAGGCAGGAACAGAGTACTGATTGTGGATGATCAGCCATGATCACATTGAATGGCGGTGCTGGCTCAAAGGGCCGAATGGCCTACTCCTGCACCTATTGTCTATTGAATCTGGGTCGCCTGTACTGTAAAGCATTCCACTACCATGCCATCCCATAATTGGTGCACCTTATCTGGCAAGGCTGTGGACTGAAAGCTGCTAAGTGGAAATTTACTGGACAGCTCATCTGCAGCTAACATCATCAAAACAGACTGAATGTAGTCAATTACAAGGAGACAAGTGAGGTTGGGTTTGCAGTGTCATATTAGGGCCAGGACCTTTAAATCCTGGGCATAATGTCATACTCCGGGCTCCACATATCAGAAAGAACGCCAGAGTATTGGAAAGAAGTGGTCCCTGGGTTGAGTGACTTCAGTTGGAGAAAATGGAGTTCTTTATTTGAAGCAGAAAAGTTTAAAGGGGTATTCAATAGCATATTCAGATTGAAAGATTTTTTAAACACTAAGTGTAGCAAAAATCATGCATAGCAACAGAGTCAGAACCAGAGACTGCATGAAAGGAATTTGGTAAAAGAAAGTGGTTAGTGGAGAACTTTTTTCTTACCATTGCCAGTCTAGTTGCATGAGTAGATTCAATGGAAACTTGAAAAAAAATAGGATAAACAATGAGTGGAAATTTGGAGGGCTGAGGAAAAGAGTAGTGTCTTCTCAGGCATAATGGCCCAAACAAGACAAATGAAAAACAATTCTGGGTTGCTGTCTCCTCAAATGGATGGCAGGTGAGCTTAGGAGTGGTTTGCAGTTGGAGAAGTAGGGTGCTGGAAGATAGAGAGAAAATGTGGCTGGGTCAGAGAGGAGCCAGACACAGATGCATTAAGAGATTGAGAATGTTTCATGCTGGCTGAGTCAACCGGGAGGTTGCTTTCGTGCGTGACGATGACTGTGATAAGTGTAACAATTATGAGTATGGTGCTAAGTTCAGAAACAAATGTTTTTGTTTACCTCATTTTCCGTTTTTGGGGGTGGACACTCTGACAGGTCGTACCCATTTGATATAAAATTCTTTCTCTGCTCTTGGACTTCCTGTGTGTTTCGTTGTTCCTGTTTTTGCTGTGTTGCATTCACATATTCTCTTCTCGTGAAGTCAGGCATGTTGTGCAGCTCAGTACTTTTATTCTCCAGAATGCACGGCTGGTTATTAGAACCAGGCTTTAAGGATATGAGTATTGGATCTGAAACCAAGACAGTGATTAAAACAATGTTAAGTGAGGAGCCAAGCGCTTCAGCTGAAGCAGATTCTTTTCAGTTCTTAGCCGTGACCAGTGGAAAGTTGGGGGTTCAGTTCCCACTCCTGGCATGAGAGCATAACATTTTGGGCTGAGTATAAGGCAACACCACTGTTTGGGGCACTGTGTTTGAGATGAGTTAAGCCAAGGCCCCTGGCAGCTGTTGTCTCAGGTGGCCTGAAAAGACCTGGTGCCTCTGCTTTCAAGACGAGCATCAGAGTTACCTCCTGCATCCTTGGGGAGGAGGTCTGCAAAGGGGAGGGAGTGGTTTTATTTCTAACATCGAATTAAACCTCCTGGAAACTGTTGGGAACAACATGGGAGTTAAATTGCTGTGAAGAAAGATGAAGGGAAAGATCGTGCACAATCAGGCCGAGGACTGAAGCAACTTGAAGAGTGTATGCCCAAGGAGGTGAGGTCGGGTGGTGGGGGTGGGGTACAGCTTTCTATCGGTCACATGTTACGGTGATGCCGTACAGATGGAGCTGCATTAATCTCCCCCTTTGCCCAGTCCAGTGGGAGGCAGGAGCGGGGCAGATGGTTGTAGGGGAAACTGATGGCTAATGTGCAACAACGCAGAGAGAAGTGGTGAAAGAGGAGCAGGGTTTACACAGGTTCAAGACTGACCTTTATTGAGTCCGTTTAGCCACTCCTGCGCAGTCATTGCTGGCTGTGCCCCTGCTGTCAGTGGGTAGATGTCATCCTGGTATGAATCTGACTGCAAGATGCATTGGACACAGAGTAATCCCATTAGCACTGTGATACATCGTCACCTTTTACCTGCCCAACAATTTCTAAACTGTGCCCTGTATCTGCGTGCGTGCACGTTTCTTACTTCGTATCCCAGCAATACTGAGGTGTGGAGAGTTGCTAGAATTCATGCAAATAGTTCCTTCAACCACACTGCACATATTTATATATGTTATACATTTATGCACCTCTTTTAGAAAATAAAAATGATCCATCTCCTCAAATAATTTACAAGTTAACTCATTGTTCTGAATCAGTATGATTTTCTTAAAGGAATCTGGAACAGCTGGAAAGATGGGATGAGAAATGGCAGGTGGAATTTAATGCAGACAAGTGCGAGGTCTTGTACTCTGGTAGGACCAGGGTAGTTCTTATACAGTGAATGGTCGGGCTCTGAGGAATACAGTAGAACAAAGAGATCTGGGATACAGTAGAACAAAGGGATTTGTTTTACAGTAGAACAAAGAGATCTGGGATACAGTAGAACAAAGGGATCTGGGATACAGTAGAACAAAGGGATTTGTTTTACAGTAGAACAAAGGGATTTGTTTTACAGTAGAACAAAGGGATCTGGGATACAGTAGAACAAAGGGATCTGGGATACAGTAGAACAAAGGGATCTGGGATACAGTAGAACAAAGAGATCTGGGATACAGTAGAACAAAGGGATCTGGGATACAGGTCCATAGTTCAGTGAAAGTGGTGTCACAGGTTGATAAAGTCATACAGAGAGCTTTTGGCACATTGGCCTTCATAGATCAAAGTATTGAGTACAGGAGATGGGGTGTTATGTTGCAGTTGTATAAGGCATTGGTGAGGCCTAATTTGGAGTATTGTGTGCAGTTTCGGTCACAGGAAAGGTTTACATAAGACTGAAAGAGCACAGAGAAAATTTACAAGGATTTGACTGGGTCTGGAGGACCTGAGTTATAAGGAAAGACTGAATGGGTTAGGACTTTATTTCTTGGAACATAAAAGATTGAGAGGAGGTTTGATAAGGGTATTCAAAATTATGTGGGGTATAGGCAGACTTTTTTCACTGAGGTTGGGTAGGACTACAACTAGAGGTCATGAGTTAAGGATGAAAGGTGAAAAATTTAATGGGAACATGAGGGGACACTTCTTCACTCAGAGAGTCGTGAAAGTGTGGAACAAGCTGCCAGTGCTAGTGGTGCATGTGAGCTTGATTTCAATGCTTAAGAGAAGTTTGGGTAGATACATGGATGGTTGGGGTATGGAGGGCTATGGTCCCAGTGCAGGTCGATTATGAGTACGCAGCTTAAATGACTTGGCATGGACTAGATGGGCCAAAGGGCCTGTTTCTGTGCTGTATTTTCTATGACTCTATGAATCTGTGCCCCAACATTGTTTCCACTTCTTGACTCAATTTAGAAGAATCTTTGGTTCCACAGACATCACTGGACCAACTTTGGGAAAATGCAAAACTCTTTGATATTTCTTAAGCATTTCTTGCTAATGAAGTGGCTCATGTGTACATTTCTATCTTCCATTTCCATGACATATCCCTTTGCCTTGTATACTCCAGCCATCACTTCCACATCCCATCGCCAAATGTTAGATGGTGTTTTCACACAAACTCCTGTCCCTCTCCATAGTTTGCTCAACCATTTCTCTTCCATTCCCTTCAGAATTTGGCAGAACTAAGTTCAAGTGTTGAATATTCAATACATTAGTAACCTCAGCTAGAGTTTTACCCACATACTTGTGACTCTTGTTTTATTGGAGCTTCATTAACTATTCTCACAGACCTCTCACTTCCTTTGACAATGGACGGTATGCAGAAGTGTGGGCTTCGTATTTTATAAAGAGCTTAAACGGAAATGAACTAAATAGGAATCATTATCTGTGGTAAGTTGGTTCTTCCAACAAGCAATAACAAAACATGTCCTTTTCTAAAGCAATGATCACATCCAAGGAGAAGCCCCAGAGCTCACTACTGAACAGATGAAACCTATTCATCGAGCACTCAAAAGTATTTCAGCACAAGGACTAATTTGTAAGAGACCAGAAGAGCTCCTTCACCACAAGGTGTTCACTGGTAAGTCCTAGGGTTTATCACCCAGATATTATGGGGACAAAATGTTAACAATATCGTCACTGGAAGTCCCGTACTGCTTCATGACATTACTTCCCAAGGGCATGCACTTTGGTAATGTCATTGATGCTGGAGAGAGATAGCTTTTGGACAATAGGATCAATAAAGTTTTGGATATCGAAAGCCTTCACCTCATTTTTTTCAAAACTATTATCTTATGTGCTATTGACATTTTTCAAATATGTATGCACACTGACTTTGCTTTTTAAACAGACACTTGCTTTCCTATTGGCATCATGAGTAGTATTCTGTTTTGTGTGTGAGAATTTTCTAATATTCTCATTTTATTTACTATGATCTTTTTTAAAAGTGTAAGGCACCTTAAGTTACCTTTATCACTTTGCCTGGGAGAATTTGGAGCATGAGGCAAGGACTGACCGAGGAAGATCATGATCACTACAAACCCACTGACAAGCTAGGTGGCAAGAGTTTGTTTATGGAACATGGAACAGGCCTTTCAGCTCACAACGTCTAATCTCAACTGCACATGGTCTTTATCCCTTTACTTCCTGTCTGAATGCCTCTTGATCATCTGTTTCCACAGATGCATGGGACAGCCCAGCACCACTATCTGTGGACGTGAACTTCCCTTCACTGAGGACATTTATAGCAACAGGTGCAGAAAATGCCTGGCAGATCATCAGAAACACCAGTCATCCCTACCATAAACTGTTTCAGCCTCTTCCACCTGGCAAATGCCACTGCAGTCTTAAAGCCAGGACCAACAGGCTACGGGACAGCTTCTTGCTACAAGCCTTTAGACTTTTAAATTCTCATGCCTGTACACTGCAACAGAGTCATTACGTAAAGGGTTTTACTCCCTCACGTTGTGGGATGGATGTAAGATTTAAATATATTCTAATTCTAATTTCCCCTGGCAGAACATTCTCCAGGTGAGCATACCACCCTGCAGGAAAAGTTGCCTTGTAAATCTCATTTAAACTTTTCCTCTCACCTTAAAGCTATGCTATTTAATATTTGATATTTCCACTTTGGAGAAAAGACTTTGACTCCCTACCCCATCAATGTCTCTCATGACGCTAAATGCTTTCTCATATCACTCCGCACCCCCATCTCAGCCTCCAGTTTTCCAGAGATAATTCAGGATGCGGAGTCTAAAAGTACCTACAATGTCTCACGGAAACAGGCTACTTAAGACAGAGAGGAGGTGACTCAGTCAGCTGTAAATGTTCAGTCAATTCCAAATTCAAGGGTGAGGTCAGTAGGTTTTAAGCCAAGAAAGGAATCAGAAGGTGGGAGTGTAGCAGGCAGGGATGTGGGGAGGGGGTTGAAGGATTAGCCAGGGTTGTACTGAATGTAGTGCAGGTCAGAGGGACTGTGTGGTCCACCACACTAACCCACAGCCCAGGGAGGGCTTGACAAATAACAGCCACATTACTAAAAGGAAACTGATTAAACCGGATGAAGAAAAGAAAAGGAGTGTCTTTGCCGCTATCCTGTCCACATGGCTTCCAACTCTGTTTCTCAGCCTCAAAGTTTGGATCACCAAGCATTCCTTTTGTCCACTTGATTGGCACCTCACTGAGTTCCAAGCCAACCATGCCACCAAGCTGCTTTTCCATCACATCAGTCTCCTAGCCCGCTTCTTTAGCAAGAATTCTACACCCTGCTGATTAACTCCTTTGACTGTTTCCAAACCTCCTCTTCTTCTTGGACACTGGTCTGGTCCTTTGTCTGTTCTGGATCTTTTCATCTCTAGTTGACAAGAAGACATCAACAGGCTGAACTTCAGCACACCTCACTCCTCCTTGAACCCCATCCTCTCTGAACACAGTACCCTCTGCTCTCTCCACACCAATCCCAACCTTACCAACAAACCTGCAGACAAAGAGGGTGCTGTTGTACTGTGGCGCATTAACCTCTACCTTGCTGAGGCCAGGCGGAAACTCTTAGACATGTCCGCATACCTACCTCTTGAAAATGACTCCACTCTGGACCATCAGAAAATTGTCTCCAACAGCATCACTAACCTCATCAACTCCACAGAACTCCGATCCACTGCCACCAAACTCATAGTTCCCTTACCCTGCACTGCTCGCATCTACCTCCTACCCAAGATCCACAAACTGGACTGTCCAGGTAGGCCCATTGTCTCTGCCTGCTCCTGCCCCACTGAACTTGTGTTCTCATACTCTGACTCTATTCTACCCCCCTCGGTTCAGTCCCTTCCCACATACATTCATAACACTTAGCTTGCTCGCAATCAACAACTTTCAATTCCCTGGCTCTGACCACCTAATTTTCTACTCCCTTTATACTACTATACCCAATCAGGAAGCCCTTAAAGCTCTAAACTTCTTTGGCAACAAAAGACCCAATCAGTTCCCCTCCACCATCAATCACCCTCCTCCGTCTGGTAGAACTGGCCCTCACCTTGAATAATTTCTCCTTTAGCATAGCCCCGTGCACCTGCATGGGCCCCAGCTATGCCTACCTTTTTGTTTGCTGTGTAGAACAGTCCATGTTTCATGTTCCATTGACAACTGCATTGTTGCTGCATCATGCACGCATGCTGAGCTTGTTAATTTCATCAACTTTGCCTTCAACTTCCAGCCTGCCTTTCAATTCACTTGGTCCATTTCTGACACCTCCCTCCCCTTTCTCAAGCCCTCTGTCTCCATCTATGACGACAAACAGTCTGCCGAATCTTTTATAAACCTACCGATTCCCACGGTTATATTGTCTATACCGCTTCCCACCCTGATTCCTGTAAAAATGCCATTCCCTATTCTCAGCCCCTTTGTCTCCACCACATCTATTTCCAGGATGAGGCTTTCCTTTCCAGGACATCAAGAGATGTTCTCCTTCTTCAAAGAACAGTTTCCCTTGCTCGACCATTGATGCCTTCATCCACAGCTCCTCCATTTCCCAGGCATCCACGCTCACTCCATCTTTCCACTGTCGTAAAAGGGATAAAATTCCTCTTATCCTCACCTACCACCCAGTGAGCCTCCGTTTCCAACACATCATTCTCTGTACCTTCTGCCATCTTCAATGGGATCCTACTAATCACATCCTTACCCCGCCCCCTAAATCTCCACTTTCTACAGAGACTGCTCCCTCCCTTGTCTACTCCTCACTCCCCACTAATCTCCTCGTGGCCCATTTCCCTGCAGGCGACAGATATGCTACACTTGCCCACTTATCTCCTCCCTTATCTCGATTCAGGACCCCACACAGTCCTTTCAGGTGATGCAACACTTCACCTGCAATTTTGCTGGGGTCCATCATATCCAGTTTACCTAATGCTTCTTCCACTACGTTGGTGACAGACCCAAAGTAAATTTAGTGACCATACTGCTGAGCCAGAACCACTCCATCTTCCAAAAGTGGAATTTCCCAGTGCTCAACCATTTAAATTCTTATTCCAATTCTCATATATCAGTCCATAGCCTCTTCTTTTGCCATGATGAGGCCACTATCAGGATGGAGGAACAACACCTCATGTTCTGTCTAGGTAGCCTCCAACTTGATGGTATGAACTTTCATTTCTCCCTCCAATAAAATAATTTTTATTACCTCCCCCTTTTCTCTTCAATTCCCCATTCTGGCCTCTTGCCTCTTCTTCTCACTGGCCTAACAGCTCCCCCCGGGTCCCCTCCTTCTTCCCTTCCTTCCTTCCTTCCTCTCCACTCCAATCAGATTCCTCCTTCTCCAGCCCTTTACCTTTCCCACCCATCCCTATCACTGTCCAGCTGGCCTCCTTCCCCTCTTCCCATCATTTTATTCTAGCATCATCCCCCTTCCTTTCCAGTCTTGAAGAAGAGACTTGGCCCAAAACATTGACAGTTTATTCATTTCTATAGATGCTGCCTGACATGCTGAGTTTTTCCAGCATTCTGAGTTGTGCCTGAGATGAAAGAGGTTTGGATCATAAATGCAGAGACCGGTCAGTTGGGCTGAATGGCCCAGCCTGTGTTGTACATTTTATGTTTATTCCCTTACCCGCCGAGGGACAATCATGGAGACGGGCTCGATAAGGCCTTTGACTGTCACTAACTTGTAGAACCTGAAGACTTCGCAGGCACTGACGTCCAGGCCTCTCTTTGGCATGATACCTTATGATAAAGAAAACAAAACTTCTTCAAGACCTGGAGACTAATTGACTTTTCCAGACTTAAACATATCTTCCTCCCCACTGCCATCATACTCGTGAAACAACCTCCCCTTTCACGTCCCTCTCCCAGTGGTGTGGACTGCTGGACTCTTATCTCTACCTCTCTTCAATAATCCCTTATTTTCACTCTGCAATTCCTTTGCAGAATTTCAGACTGCACTACAATCTTTGCAAAATTCTGCTGTTTTGTACAAGTAATGGTTTTCATTATTACCATGCACACTTGCATGAAACTCTGAGTAAGCAATTTCATTGTACCACGGTGTATAGAACAGTTAACTAATCTAATCTAATTCAACTCCAGCTTTGAACCTAATGGTTTTCATTATTACCATGCACACTTGCATGAAACTCTGTGAGTTTCATGCAAGTAAGCAATTTCATTGTACCACGATGTATAGAACATACTAAACTAATCTAATTCAACTCCAGCTTTGAGCCTCCATTTCTCTCTTCGAGCCAACAACCAGTGAATTTGCATTTTCTCCCAAGGTATACAGATCCAGCCTGTGCACAGCCTAGCTCAGCCTCAACTCATCTGATCCTAAAACTTACATCCATAGCTAATCAACTCCAGAATTTTCTCCTGGGCTGACTGGCACCAGCATATCCAAAACATCCCCCTACATCCTGATACAGACATACCCTCAAGCCTAATGCGCCCTTTTATGAGATCTTGTATAATCACTGCTCTAACACTACCTACCAGTTAAATACACTCGCATTAATAGCCTAGGTTAACAAAAATCAGTCAACCCAGATTTTGTTAAGAATTGTCCCAACATCAATTATCATTTGCAAAAGAACCTACAGACTTCTATTACTCTCTTTCAATTCTGATCCAGTGTGCACTTGCAAAATTACTAGCTCTGCACCTGACAATTGTGCCTTCTGATTGGGATTCAAGCCTCTGAAATTCCCTCCCCTCTTCTGCTTAACATCAACCTAAAGAGATATGGGCAGCCATCACTTAGCCAGTGACCAAAAGGCAGATTTCACCCCACTGTGGATCTTAAACCAGGTAAGACATACCCATTCCTTTCTGAGGAAGTGAAGAGCGAAAATCCATCAAGAAGTGAAGATAAGGTTTCTCGGAGCTTAGTTCATAGTATCGTATATTACCTTCACCCTGTGAACAACAACAGAGGTACAAATGATGCAAATTTAAATACTGGAAAGCAACAACTAACCAATCTGAGAAGAGGTATGAAGGCGCCATGCATTTTCAGAAAGAATTACGGTGGATGGAGGTTTCGGCTTTGAATTACTCTCATGCGTTAGTCTCAAGGATGTGGGATTTTTCCCAACGGAGGATACCATGCACATACAATTAACCCTCAATGATCAAAACACAGCTCGACCAACAGTCTCATGTGGGTTACACTATAACTTCCGATCAAGTTTGATCATTCTTTTCCACGCTAGATTCCTACAATTATTTGATGAAACTTCCAAGCATTGAGGACCGTGGGGACAGGCTGTTTGGAGAGGAGAAGAACCGCGTAATTCCTCAGCATCAAAAGTCATTCTGGGAATCTTTCTGTCTCTGGGATTATGAGTCTGAACTTGGGGAGTGCAACCACACACTGGTTCTGGGGTCTGACGTGTTTAATTCATTTCTCACTTGGCGGCACAGGGGAGGTGTTACCTTTAGCAAACAATTTCCCAGTTCCTCAGAAATAGATGGAGACCATTCAGCACTGGACATAAGGCTCAACAAAATCAGAAAATTGTGGATCAATTGTAAGAAAAGATTGGAAAGGTAGATGAGTAATGAGTTATGGTGGGGTATGGTCTGGATTTACTGGAGGTTGACGGGACCAGGCAGAAGACCAGGACTAGATGGGCAGAAGGGCCAGTTTCTGTGCTGTTGTGCTCCATGACTCCAGGTCAGAATGTGCCAAGAAAATGTGTAAACTGGAAATAGTCTCTCTTGAAAGTACAAAAGGGGATCATTTAGATCACAGGAAATAATGCAAGACACAAGATGTACTACAGATGCTGGAAATCTAAAGTAAGACACAATGTGCTGGAGAAGCTCAGCAGGTCAGGCAGCATCTATGAATGGGAATAAACAGTCAACATTTCAGGCCAAGCAGGACCTTTTCATTCTGATGAAGGAGATAATGCAAGACTTATTCATTCTTTAGGCTGTGAGTGATGCCAACATTAAGGCCAACATTTGCTGCCTATCCCCAACTGCCCATAAGTTAGTGGAGAGGAGCCAACTCTTTGGACTACTGCGGACCCGCCAGTGAAGGTGTTCTCCTGTGCTGAATGATTGACAATCTCATTTCAGGTCAGGATAGTGCAGGACTTGGAAAGGGGCCTGCAGTTGCTGGTATTTGATGCACCTGTTACCCTCACCATTCTGGGAAGTAAAGGTGGCAGTATTGGAAAGCTGCTTTCAGAGTAGATTGTAAATGCTTCACCCTGGAGAAGGTGAATCAAACATAGCACTAATAGGGAGGGACATAGGAAACTACGTAGCCTCGAAACCTGTTCCATTATGAAGATGGCTGACCTGCCCTGCCCCGCCCTGCCCCAGCTACTATATGTACCCACATCTAAAACCAAATTTGAGATGAAAACAGAAAATGCTAAAAACACTCTACATGTCCAGAAGAATCTGAGGAAAGAGAAAGTGATTTAATCCTTGAAGTCTAAGACCCTTCATTGGGACTGGCTCCCCTGCATCTGCAATTTATTGAGATCTTACTCCCTCCCTCTCCCTCTCCCTCTCCCACACCTTATGAAACCTCCACTCCCTTACACACCCCTGCACCCTGAACCCCCTCCCCACAGTCCATGAGCCCTTTACAACACTAAGATCATCATACAGGTGATGTCACTGATGTTTTTAAGATAACAAGGGGAATTCAATCGCAGCAACCATCATCACTGGAGCTTTCCGTATCTCCCTTGTACCTGTGACACCAACACAATTTAACCAACAAATGCAAGTCGTGGCCTTACCTTTCCTGCCAAGTAAAGCATGTGGGTGTCTGGATCATAGAATGGAAAAAGCACTCCCAAAGACCCATCCAAATCCTCCTCCCTTAAAGGCACAGACAGGTCATCCTATTATTATTCAGAAAAAAATAGGTGATTGTTAATGGATTGGACCATTTGTGTGAATCATGTCTCCCATCACTGCAACAATTACAGGAATGTGAAGTTTGGTAAATGTGACAATCCCTTTTCAGAATCAGAATCTGCTTTAATGTCAGTCGCACATGTTGTGAAATTTGTTGTCTGCATTGTACTGCTGCCACAAAGACAACAAATTTCACGACATATGCCAGTGACATTAAAGCAGATTCTGATTCTGATTTTGAAAAGGGATTGTCACATTTACCAAACTTCACATTCCTGAAACATATTTTATATATATATATATCTATAGTAGTTAAATACAAAAAAAGGTAGTAAGGTAGTGTTCATGGGTTCAATGTCCATTCAGAAATCTGATGGCAGAGGAGAAGAAGCTGTTCCTGAATCATTCAGTGTGTGCCTTCAAGCTCCTGTACCTCCTCCTTGATGGTAACAACGTCCTGGGTGCTGGGGATCCTTAATGATGGAAGCCACCTTTTAGAGGAATCACTCCTTGAAGGTAAACACAAAGTGCACTGCAGATGCTGGGGTCAAAGCAACACGTACAGCCCGCTGAAGGAACTCGGCAGGTCCGGCAGCATCTGTGGAAACCAGCTGCTGAGTTCCTTCAGCGTGTCGTACATACTCCTGGAAGATGTCCTGGATGCGGGGGAGGCTAGTACCCATGATGGAGCTGGCTACGTTCACAACTCACTGCAGCTAATTTTGATCCCGTGCAGTGGCCACTCCCCACCCCCACCCTGCCACCCCTCCCCCAGACCAGACAGTGTTACAGCCTGTCAGAATGCTCTCCACGGTACATCTGTAGAATGGCTGAAGTCCTGGACAGCCCGAATGCGTTTCTTTATACAAATACCAGAGGACATGCATTTCAGGCGAGGGGGGAAAGTTTAAAGGAAATGAACGGAGCAAGTTTAGAGTGTGGTTGGTACTGGTACGGACTGTTGAGGGGAGTGTGGAAGCTGCTACAACAGGGGTGGCTTTTAGACAGACATGTGGATATGCAGGAAATGTCAGGATCATGTGCAGGCAGACAGATGTACTTTAATTTGGCAGCATATTCAACACAGGATGGGTTGAAGGGCATGTTCCTACACTGTACTGTCTTCTGTTTTATGTCTCCAAGAGGATATTACACCAAGGTCTATCATATGGATACAAAATGGCGCTAACAAAAACAGTCAGGGAGTTCTCACGAGGAAATCTGCAGATGCTGGAAATTCAAACAACACACACAAAATGCTGGTGGAACACAGCAGGCTAGGCAGCATCTATAGGGAGAAGCGCTGTCGACGTTTCGGGCCGAGACCCTTCGTCAGGACTAACCAAAAGGAAAGATAATAAGAGATTTTTAGCCAAGGAGTTCTCTCCCTGGTTTTCTGAGCAATATTTATTGTTTATCTCTTGACGACTTTTCCCGATGGATTATTAGGTGTTGTACCACTAAACACTGCCAATGTGTTTCTCTTGGTCTATTAATCAAGATTTAGTTACGTAAAAGATCACAGATGGTCGCCCACGGAAGCACTCACTGCCATACACTACTCTTGAAGTAATTAGTTACAGAACAGGAGCTCGGAGTAAATGGTTCAGATTTCAGAGCATGATCTGCAGGTGGCACTGGTGCTCCACTGAATAATCCAAGACAGCAATCAGTCAGTCGACCAACAAGGCATCGGCAGTAACAATCCATCAGTGAAAAATCAGTCCAAACCTTAACAGCAAAAGTTTGCCCTCTAAAATTTAATCTTCTAATGTCACAAGTTCAAAATGAACTTCTTTTTTCCCTTTAACATAGAGGAGTCTAACTCTGTATGCATTTTCTGAACCGAAAATTGAATTAAAGTGACAAAGAAAGGGTTCAGCATATATTCCAGATCACTGAATTTAATCCTGGGCTCTAACCAATTAGAAGAGTAACCCAATTAGATCCAGAATACAAAGCCATTGCCGAAAGCTACTTTGATATTATTGCCAATTGGATTTGAAGCAATCAGCAATGCAATAAGCCTGCTCCCAGGATTTACATTTCTCAATACAGTTTCCTTATCCTGATAATAAATTTACAGATAATATTGTTCATATTCTGTCACAGGCACAAATAATCCGCTGAGCTCCAGAGCTAAAATCCAAAAACAGTAATACAAGAACCGCCAGCACTAGAGTGTTTGAGATCAGATTAATTTTTTTAATGCTCTTATTTCCAGAATGCAGGGCTTACAGCAACTTATACTGGATTTCTTTAAGACAACTGATTTTGGCAAAGCCATCACTTTCACATGCTGTTTGTGGGGGCTTGAGCTCTGACAAAATGGTCACAAGTCTGTCCAGACACACACACACACACACACACACTCACTCCTTCGTCATCACTAATCAAATATCCTGTAATTTACCACAGAACAACACTGTGATTTGTAAAGACAGCTCACCTACACTTTATTCTCATATATTTTCAGGATTTAGGTGTCAATAATAATGCCAGCATTTATTGCCCATCCATACCTGTCCTTGAGTAGGTATGGTGAGCCAATATAGTCCACAGTGCTATTGGAGGGAAGTTCAATGATTTAAAGCTAGCAATAAAAAAGAACAGGTGATTTGGTTTAAACACAGGACATGCTGAGAATCCTTAGCAACAGCCACACAAAAAGCTGGAGGAGATCAGCAGGTCAGGTGTCATTGTCCTGTTGAAGAGTCTTGGCCTGCTCATTCTCTTCCATACATACTGCCTGACCTGCCGAGATCCTCTGGCATTTTGCGTGCATTGTGCAGGTGATTTATTTCCAAGTCAGGGAAGTATGCATCTTGGAGGGGAAGTTTGCACGCATAGAGTATTTATTTGACTACAGCTTGGTGTTCACATTCAGCTAGTCAACTTCATCATTAAGCTTCAATTCCTGGGCCTCTGTGCTACCCCCTGCAACTGGATACACAACTTCCTCACTGGCAAAACTCAGTCAATGAGAATTGGTAACAACAGCAGGTGATAAGGAAGAGTAACAGTTAGTATAATATTTATAGTGCCTACGATAGGGGTTCGATTCCCACCACTGTCTATAATGAGTCTGTATATTCTCCATGTGACCCTGTGTGTTTCCTCTGGGTGCCCTTGGTTTCTTCCCACAGTCCAAAGCTGCATGGGATCAGTAAGTTGTGGACATGCTGTGTTGCTGCTGGAAACATGGTGCCAGACGCAGGCTACCTCCATCAATGCCAACAACGTATTTCAGTGTATGTTTTGGTGTACAGGTGACACATAAGGCTAATCCTTATCACATCTCCCCCTCGCTAAGCAGAGTGCTTGCCCAGCTCCTGCTTTGCTCTCTGTACACATAAATACATGGCCAAGCACAACTCCAACACTATCCTGAAATTCACTGACAACACTGCTGTGGGAATGAATCAGCTTTAGGAGTGAGATGGGACAGTTGGTAGAGGGTTACCACAACAAATACCCCTCGCTCAAACTCCAGCAAAGCCAAGAGCTGATTGCTGCCTTCATGAGGAGAAAGGAAGGTGAACATACAACAGTCGACATTGAGGGATCAGCAATGGAGAGAGTCAGCAGCTTCAAATTCCTGTGCATTAGCATATCAGATGACCTTGCCTGGACCCAGCATGTAGCTGCAAGCATAAGGACAACATGCTAGTGTCTTTCTACCTTCAACCTTCAGCCAACTGGTTCTTGAATCAAATGGCACCAGCCTAATCCCCACAGCTCAGCAACTCTATTACCACAGTGAAAGTTTTTCACTTAAATGGATTTTTTTGTTCTGATATGTTTTGCTTGAGAATGCTCATTATGTAATTCTCTGTGCCTGTGTTGCTGCTCGATTTCTCATTGCATACACAGACTTGTGCATAATACAGTAACAGGACCTTGTCTTACTTCACTTGTCCTTTTTCTTGATACAGATCAGGAGGCAATGAGGGAAGACCTATAAATGATAACTGTGCCATTGGTAAGATATTCATTTTCAGAACATGACAGTCAAGAATCTTTTTCTCATGGTAGGGGTATCAGAAAAAAGAGGGCTTGGGCATAAGGTGAAAAGGGGCTTTTGAGAGGAAAGCTTTTTTTATCTACACAGAGAATGGTTGATATCTGTAACATTTCCAGAGAAGGTGGTGGAATCAGGTACAAGTACAACCTCTCACTCAACGTCAGCAAGACCAAGAAACTGATTACTGGCTTCAGGAAGAGGAAACTGGATTGCCATGAGCCAGTCCTCATAGGGGATCAGAGGTGGAGAGGGTCAGCAACTTTAAATTCCTTGTTATCATTTCAGAGGATCTGTCCTTGGCCCGGAACGTAAGTGCAATCACGAAGGAAGCACAGCAGTGCTACTCCCTCAGGAGTTTCCAAATACTCGGCATGACATCTAAAACTTAGACATACTTCTATAGATGTGTTATGGAGAGCATATTGACTGTTTGCATCACGGCCTGGTATGGATACACCAACTCCTTCTTTGGAAAACCCAGGCCATCATGGGTAAAGGCCTCCCCTCCATGGAGCACATCTACATGGACTGCAGTCATCAGGAAGAAGGTACACGAGTCTCAGGACTCACACTGGAACAGTTACTACCCCTCAGCCATCAGGTTATTGAACCAGAGGAGATAACTTCACTCAACATCATTGAACTGTTCCCATAATCTATGAAGTCCCTTTCAAGGGCTCTTCATTTCATGGTCTCAATATTTATTGCTTATTGATTATTTTTTCTTTAGTTTTTACACAGTTTGTTGTTTTTTGCATGCTGGTTGTCCACTTTGTTGGGTGTGGCCTTCCACTGATTCTATTATGGTTATTGGATTTACTGAGTATGCCCACAAGAAAATGAGTCTCAGTGTTGTATATGGCAACATAAGTAATTTGATAATAAATTTACCTCGGACTTTGAACTTCGAGGTTTTAAACAAACACTTGAACAGGCAGAGCCCAGGATACAGAACTAAAGGGTAAATGGGATTATCAAGAAAGGCTGGCAGGGATGTGGTGCACCGAAGTTCTTGTTTCTGTGCACCTGTGAATCTAAAACAATTCTTTGTTCTGTTGGAAGTAGAGGTTATGGGGAAGAGGAAAGACTGATAAATATCAGACCAGTCTCAAGGCAAGGCAGAGGGGACCACATGGCAGAGCAGGATTGCAGATCAACATGGTGGAGAATGTGGGATCCAGCCCTACAATCAACAAGCCCCATCCTTGGGCTGATCATCCATCACTAAGGCAGAGAGAAGAACATTAGATCTCCCCAACCACCACACCCCCAACTTAACCTACCCCCAAAGCACCAGGCTGCTCTCTTGATCCACAGAATGTACCACTGCTGCGCCTCATCACATCTGCCAAACCCCCGCACCAGGCCCTGACCCCATCAGGCATCCCACGTGTCTGCTTACCTGATGAAAGAGAACGATTTGTCGGTTGTTCCACCTGGAATATCCCGCCGACAGGATCATTTTTAAGTTGCCCAGATACAAAACCTTGACAGTTCTGTGAGATATGCAACCAGTTTCCTGAAAATGATCAAAAGACGGCTTGTAACCAAAGGAAGAAGTGGGTGGGCAGGAGGAAAGGTGGAAGTGACCATCAGCACCTACAGAACATGCCACTGTGTAAAAGCTCCATAGCATTCCTGCATTTTAAAGGCTGTCCCCCAGATCACAACACAGTTCCATTCCTGATGTGTTCATAAGTCGGAAATGAACAGGTATGATCACAGAAACAGCGGTGCCGGGAGAGCGAGTGGCATCACTGACTCAGTGAGTGAATGAGTGAGTCCGATTAGCACTTACAGCCTCACTATAACTATATAACCATATAACAATCACAGCACGGAAACAGGCCATCTCAGCCCTCCTAGTCCGTGCCGAACTCTTAATCTCACCTAGTCCCACCTACCCGCACTCAGCCCATAACCCTCCACTCCTTTCCTGTCCATATACCTATCCAATTTTACCTTAAGTGACACAACTGAACTGGCCTCTACTACTTCTACAGGAAGCTCATTCCACACAGCTATCACTCTCTGAGTAAAGAAATACCCCCTCGTGTTTCCCTTAAACTTCTGCCCCCTAACTCTCAAATCATGTCCTCTCGTTTGAATCTCCCCTACTCTCAATGGAAACAGCCTATTCACGTCAACTCTATCTATCCCTCTCAAAATTTTAAATACCTCGATCAAATCCCCCCTCAATCTTCTACGCTCCAATGAATAGAGACCTAACTTGTTCAACCTTTCTCTGTAACTTAAGTGCTGAAACCCAGGTAACATCCTAGTAAATCGTCTCTGCACTCTCTCTAATTTATTGATATCTTTCCTATAATTCGGTGACCAGAACTGTACAGAATCTAGCTTGGCTTGATTCCCCCAGTTCCTAAGTGCTGTAGTTGTAGCTCCGAGGAGGGGTGAAATGGGGAAAGAAGGAATGAGGGAACGTCCTGTTCCCACCCGTGCGATCCACAGATCCGTTCCCATTCATCCCACCAGTCTCCCAAATATCTGTTTGTATAACTCACCAGGACAGGGAGCATCTACAGAGGGAAATTGACTGTCACGATTCAAGGGTCTCGGCTCCAAATGCCTACTGTCCGTAGAAGCGGCCTAACCCAGTGAGTTTCTCCGGCACTTTCTATGTTGCCTCTTTAAATCTTTCCCCTCTCTCATTAAGTACTTGTCATCATATTAGGCTCCCCTACCCTGGATAAAGGACTTAACCATCCTCCTTATTTTTGCCCCTCGTGATTTTATCTACCTCTACAAGATCAGCCTTCAAAGCTTCAGGTAAAAAAGTCCCAGCATATCCAGCCTCCAGTCCCAGTCGCATTCTCATGAATCTTCTCTGCATCACTTCCAGTTTAATGATGTCCTTCTTATCACTGGCTAATCAGAACTGTGCACAATACTCCAAGTGTGATCATACCAACAGTTTGTACAGTTGTTAGTGAGACCACACTGAGAATACAGTGCACAGCTCTGACGATGCAACCCTGACCAATGGTGATGTTTGTCAAGTGCCTTCTTCACCACTCTGTCTACCTGTGTGGATTCACCTATACCCCGAGGTCTCTCTGTTAGATAAGACTCCCCAGGGCCCTATCATTTACACTCTAGTTAACTTACACATCTTAGAGGTAAAGCTGGACAAGAATGTGTTAGAATAATAAATTTCAGAGGTAACATAATTCAAGGCACTGTACAAATACAAATTTCTCCATTTCTCCATGATCTAGAAATCACAGAAAACATGAGCTCTCTTTATCTGTTGCAATAAGAGTAATCTTTCAATTCTACCTGTAAAACTTTTCCTGTGTGACTGTCAATCACTCGAATCTTCTTATCCCTGCAAGAAGTCACTAACTGGCTGCCATTGGTGTTGAAGGACATGGAGAGAATAACATCTCTGTGGCAATCCAGAATTCTCACTGGGGTTCTAATCAGTGACTCTCCTGAATTCAGTTTCCAGATAATAATCTGCAGAAAAGAAGACAAAGCAGAGTCAGGTGAGCAAGGATTTAACTGACCACGACTACCTTCACATTGGCCATCAGGGAGCCCACCCTAGAGTTAGCAGAAAGATACCGGAACTCCAGAAATTAAATTAGGAGCACCATTAAAGGTATATTTCCTGAAGTTTAGTTAAGAGGGAACTTAGTTCATCTAAAAGTAAGATCTGCAAATCCTCAATAAAAAAAACAGAAAGTGCTGATGATACTCAGCTCAGCCAGCATTTGTTAAGCCGACGTTTCAGGGGATTGACCATTCATCAGCACCACGACAAATTAAAAAGTAGACAGGTTATAAAGCACAGAAATTGGAGAGTAATGGGAAGAGCAAATGGAATGTCTGCCATAGTGTGGAGAACAATAAAAAAACATGGATGGGACAGATTGTGTGTGGTGTAGTCTTCCTGATGGCAGAAAAAGAGGTGTAAAGGATAGCAAAGCAAAATAGGAATGTTGGGACTGCAAGCATAACAGTAGCTAGAAATGTGAAATAAATAAAATGCTGTGTGGTACCCAGTTGATCAGAGAGCAACCACACAGTGTGGAAAAGTGAGTTACATCAGTACAGGTCAGGGAATGAAAACCGAAAACGACAGATATCGGAAATCTGACACAGAAACACTCAACAGGCCAGACAGCATCCATGGAGAGAAAAATGGAGCCAATACCTCAGGTCATTCCCCATGAGACCTCATCAACCCAAATGCCAACCTTGCCCTGCTCTCTGCAAAGCCGCTGAACAGCCTCAGCAGTCCATTCCCCGGCATGAGAGCCTGATGAATTTAACGTTGAGCAGTAGACTACCTGGAAGAAGATGAAATGCTGTTCCTCAAAGCTCAAAATAAATTTTATTATTGAAGTACATTTAAGTTACCACTTACAACCCTGAGATTAGTTTTCCTGTAGGCAGAATCACCAAATCTATAGAATAGTAACTATAACAGGATCAATGAAAGATCAACCAGACTGCAGAAGACAACAAACTAAATAAATAGCAATAAACAACGAGAACATGCGATAACGAGATGAAGAATCCTTAAAGTGAGATCATTAGTTGTGGGAACATCTCAATGGATGGGAAAGTGAGTGTAGTTGCCCCTTTTGTTCAAGAGCTTAATAGTTGGGGGGTAATAACTGTTTTTCAACCTGATGGTGTGAGTCCTGAGGCTCTTGTACATTTTGCCTGAAGGCAGCAGCAAGAAAAGGGAATGGCCTGGGTGGTGGGGGTCTCTGACGATGGATGCTGCTTTTCTACGACAGTGTTTCATGTAGATATTGGCAGTTGTTGGGAGGGCTTTACCCGTGAACTACTGGGTCAAATCCACTACCTTTTGTAGGATTTTCCATTCAAAGGCATCGGTATTTCCACACCAGGCTGTGATGCAGCCAGTCAATACATACACCATTACACATCTATATAAGTCTGTCAAATTCTTCTATGTCATGCTCAATCTCCACAGACTCATAAGGAACTACAGACACTGCTGCGCTTTCTTCCCAATCGTATTTACGTACTGAGTCCAGGACAGGTTCTCTGAAATGATAACACTGACGAATTTAATGTTGCTGACCCTCTCCATCTCTGATGAGGACTGGCTCATGGACCTCTGGTTTCCCTCTCCTGAAGTCTACAAACAGGTCCTTGGTCTTGCTGACATTGAGTGAGAGGCTGTTGTTATTACACCACTCAGCCAAAATGTCAATCTCCCTCCTGTATGCTGATTCATCACCACCTTTGTTGCAGCCCACAACAGTGGCATCGTCAGCAAACTTGAATATGGTTTTGGAGCGGTCTTAGCCAGACAGTCAAAGGTATAAAGTGGTGCACCTGTGCTGATGGAGACTCTGGAGTTGTTGCTGCCAATCCAAACGGAGTGGGGTCTACAAGTAAGGAGATCAAGGATCCAATTGTACAAGGATTTATTGAGTCCAAGATTTTGGAACTTATTGATTAGTTTTGAGGGATGATGGTATTGAATGCTGAGCTGTAGTTGATAAAGAGCATCCTGATGTGTGCATCTTTACTGTCCAGCTGTTCTAGGGTTGATTGAAGAGCAAATGAGATGGCATCTGCAGTGTGGACCTGTTGCTCTGTTAGGCAAATTGGAGAGGATCCAAGTCACCTCTCAGGCAGGACTCTCAAAACACTTCATCACTGTGGATGTAAGTGCAACTGGGCGATAGTCTTTTTGGGGACTGGTCTGACTGAAGTCTGCTTGAAACAGGTGGGTACCACACACTGTTGAAGTAAGAGATCGAAGATCTAAGTGAACACTCCAGCCAGCTGGTTAGCACAGATCTTTAGTACATGGCCAGGTACCTCGTCTGGTCTGAATACCTTCCACGGATTGGCCCTCCTGAAGACAGCCTGCATCTTAGCTTTAAATAGTGAGATCAAAGGATTGTCAGGAGATATGGGGGTTTGTGATGGTTCCTCCATGTTCCGACAGTCAAAGCAAGCAGAGAAGGCATTGAGCTCATCTGGAAGTGAAGCCCTGCTGTCTTCCATGTCACATGATTTAACTTTGATGGAGGCGAGAGCATTCAAGCCCCGCCATAGCTGTCCAGCATCCCTCGTTGATTTAGATTTGGTCCCAAAGTCTCCACTTCGCCCATGAGACGGCTTTCCGGAGATCATACCTGCACCTCTTGCAGCTTTCGTCGTCTCCAGACTTGAATGCGTTTGATCTGGCCCTCAGCAAGTTTCAGATCTCATGGTTCATCGAGGGCTTCTGATTGCGGAAGACTCTGACTAACTCAGTGGGGATACACTCATCTACAGCTGTATCAATAAAGTTAGTTACAACCCTCAAAAGATTATGAAGGGGGGTGGAGTTTCAAGATGGCGACGTAAGCATCTGCCTTTTAGGCGCTCTTTATTTTTTCAACTATAATCACCCTTTAATCAAATCTTTTCGAACTTAATCATATGAGTTGCTACTTCTGATTAACTCTTTTTTCCTAAAATAATATTTGATCTAATCTTGTCAAACTTAAAATGGCTACAAGTAAGAAATCGGCTAAGGATCCTTTATCTATCGACACAGTCGCTAACCTTCTGGATTCTAAACTTGCGGGTTTGGAAGGCAGACTAGAAGGTAAATTGGATAGTAAACTGCCAAGTTTGGAAAAAAGGCTTACCACGAAAATATCTGATCTTGAAGGAGTTGTTAGATCGCTTGAAATTAAGTTTCAATCGCAGGCGTTAGATGTTCAGCGGCATGAAAATAAGATCACGACTCTTGAACAATCAATTTGTGAAAAAGCACGTACAATTGGTGTTGGAGAAGAAGATAGAGTCGACTGCTAAAACTTTGGATCAGTATAAGTTTAAAATTACTGATCTTGAAAATCGATCTCGCAGACAGAATTTGCGTATCATCGGATTTCCCGAAAAAGTTGAGTCCAGTGATTTAACTGAATTTTTCTCTAAATTACTGTGGGAAATTTTCGGTGGTGAAGGTTTGCAAACTAAACCTGTTATCGATCGCGCTCACAGAGTTGTGAGGTTTTCGTCTACGACTGATAAACCACGAGCGGTGATTGTTCGCCTTCATTATCCTCGTGAGAAAGAGCTTCTAATTCGATTAGCTCGTAAAAAAGGTATGATCTCTTACAAAACCAATTCATTTCGAATTGTTGAGGATTATTCTTATGAAGTAATGAGAGCCAGAATCGCTTTTAAACCAGTGATGGCAGAGATTCACTCGATTGGACTTAAACAAGCTTTAATGTATCCAGCGAAGCTTAGAATTGTGCTGAACGACAACAGTCAACGATTTTTCAACACTCCGGAAGAAGTGAAGAAATTTGTTGAAGAATATCGATCCTCTAGTGCAACTTGAACTATGAGTTACATTGAAGATTTTTTTGGAGAGAGGATGCCATTTCATTTTAAGTTTTAACCCATGAAGTTGGGTTATAACTTCTTATCCTGATCTATGGGTCTGGGTTTTTTTTTTACTACTATTATCATTGCTTATAGATGCTGTTTTAATTTTTATAATATCCTTTTTTATACACGTTTGTATTTTGTAATAATGAATTATTTTTTCAAAAGGTCGTTTCTTCTTCCCATAAGTCTTTGCTTTTTATAAGCGTTTATTTGTTTGCCTGTATTTAGAAATGGAACAAATGTTTTGAATTCTTTTTTTAGTCTTTTTTTATATATGCTGTAGTGTCTATTAAATCTTTTTTTTTAAATTCTATTTTGATAACTCTTTTTACTAAATTTTCTTATTAGATTGCTGAACTTATATTCATATTTTGTAATATGGCTTTTTCAAAATGTCGTTTCTTCTTCCCATAAGTCTTTGCTTTTGAAACGTCATCTTTGTATTTGAATATGGAATTTTTTCTTTTAAAGGTATATTACACTTTTAAATTTTAATGTTCATTTTTTTAATGATTTTTTGTTTTACTATTTTAGTTTTTTTTTTAACCTGACTGATATATATATATATTATTTTTTTTTGCAACTCTATATTTTAATTTGGGTGTTATATAGTTTTTTTTAAAAAAAATCTTCTTATGGAGCTGCCATCTTGAAATGGGGGTAATATTAGTATTAGTTTATGCGCCTGCCGCTTGGCTTTCTTTCAAAGGGTGGGGGGAGGGATCTTTTTTCACGCTTTTGCTTTTTATTTTTTTGCTTTTAGTTTATGGGCCGACTTTAAATTATTAATATTGTTGAGGTGTCATGATCTCCGGTTGCTCCCGAATCAATTTTCCTTCTTCCTAAATTGTGGGTTATGTGTCTTTTTAACCTTTTATGATACACACAATTAATATTGGTATGATGGATAAATCTATTAACTTTATCTCGTGGAATACTAATGGTTTAAATCTTCCGATTAAATGTAAAAAAAATTTAAAGTGTTCCATAGATTGAACGCTAATATTATTTTTGCACAGGAGACCCATATTAGGAGGGAGGATAATCAACGTTTTTTAGGTTCTGGAAGGGTCAACAATTTCACTCGAATTGTACTGCTAAAATTAGGGGTGTGTCTATTTTTATAGACCCCTCAATTTCGTTTACACCTTATGAAGTTATTTCTGATCCACAGGGTAGATTTTTGTTGATAACTGGTTCACTTTTTAATCGGAAAGTTGTTCTAGTTAATATTTATGCTCCAAACTTTGATTGCCCTGAATTTTTTAAATGTTTATTTACTTCCCTTCCTAACTTGAATGAATATATGTTGATAATGGGTGGAGACTTTAATTGTTGTTTGAATCCTTCGATGGATAGATCTAAACCTATTCGAACTCTTCCGAATAGATCAGCTTTACTTATTAATTCTTTTATGGTCGATACTGGAATTACTGAAATATGGCGGTTTTTGAACCCTAAAGATAAAGAATTTTCATTTTTTTCACATGCATATCATAGTTATTCTAGAATTGATTATTTCCTTATTGATCATCGTTTATTAACAGATGTTATTGATTGTAAATACGATTCTATTGCTATTTCGGATCATGCACCTTTGAAGTTATCTATCAAGATTCCGGACTCTTCTATTAATACTAGATCTTGGAGACTTAATGCTACTTTGCTTCAAGATCCAGAATTTATTACCTTCATAAAACAACAAATTGACTTATTTTTTTCAACAAACTAAACCGAAGAGATTGACAGAGGAATACTTTGGGACTCTTTCAAGGCTTTTATTCGTGGACAAATTATCTCATATTCCGCTGGTAAAAGAAAACAAAGATATTCAGATATAGCTTTATTGGTGGATAAAATTAAAGAAATTGATAAGATTTATTCCGTTACTCCTACCAAAGAACTTTATAAGAAGAGAGTTGAGCTTCAAATGGAACATAGCTTATTATTATCTTCTTCAATTGAGAATCAATTAATTAAGACCAGGGCTCAATTTTATATTCATAGTGATCGAACTGGTAAATTGTTAGCTAATCAATTAAAAGCTATTTCGACTAAGTGACAAATTATTAAAATTCGTAAACAAGACGGTAATTTAACTACTGATTATAAAGAAATCAATAACACTTTTCAAGATTTTTATAAATCTTTATATCAATCAGAATTTGATGATGACCGGTCTATGATGGATAATTTTTTTAATAACTTGAATATTCCTAAACTGATAGATGAAGATTGTAGCTTGCTTGATGCTCCTATCTCTATGGATGAAATAAGAGAGGCTATCTCATCAATGAATTCAGGGAAAGCTCCTGGCCCTGATGGTTTTATTGTAGAATTTTTTAAAACTTTTTCTTTATTGCTTTCTCCTTGGCTATGTGAAATCTTTAATGATGCGTTTGTTAAGAAGAGATTACCTCAATCTTTTTATGAAGCTACTATTTCTCTAATTCTTAAAAAAGATAAAGATCCTACTTTATGTGCATCTTATCGCCCTATATCATTATTGAATGTAGACTCTAAGATTCTTACAAAAATTTTAGCCATTAGATTAGAAAAGGTACTATCACAGATTATTTCAGAAGATCAAACTGGTTTTATTAGGAATCGGTATTCCTTTTTTAATATTAGAAAATTGATTAACATAATTTATACTTCATCACCTACAACCCCAGAATGTGTTATCTCATTAGATGCTGAAAAAGCTTTTGATAGAGTTGAATGGACATACTTATTTAATGCATTGAGAAACTTTAATTTTAGTCCTAATTTTATATCATGGATTAAATTAATATATTATAAACCTGTTGCTTCTGTTCTTACAAATAATTATAGATCCTCTTTTTTTCAATTATCTCGTGGTACGAGACAAGGTTGTCCTTTAAGTCCTTTATTATTTAATATTGCATTAGAACCTTTAGCCATTGCTGTTCGTGAGTCTCCTAATATTTTTGGTATTACCCGTAATGAGAAGTTATACAAACTATCACTTTATGCTGATGATTTGCTGCTATATATTTCTGATCCTAATAGGTCTATTCCTGCTATTTTATCCTTGTTGGCTCAATTTGGTAGTTTTTCTGGTTATAAATTAAACTTAGATAAGAGTGAATTATTCCCCTTAAACGCGCAAACCTTATTGAATGACAGGATGCCATTTAAAGTTGTTACTGATAACTTTATCTATTTAGGTATAAAAATCACCAAGAAATATAAAGATTTATTTGGACTGAATTTTTTACCTATGCTTCATCAAATTCAACAACTTACTACAAGATAGTCTCCCTTATTTTTATCATTAGTTGGTCGGATTAATGCTATTAAAATGATGATTTTACCGAAATTTTTATATTTATTTCAAGCTTTACCAATTTTTATTCCTAAATCTTTTTTTGATAACATTGATTCAAAAATTTCCTCATTTGTGTGGCAAAATAAAAACCCTAGGTTAAGCAAAAGGCAATTACAAAAATCTAAAAAAGATGGTGGTCTAGCTTTACCTAACTTTAGATTTTATTATTGGGCGAATAATATTCGTAACCTAATGTATTGGAAACTAGATTTGGACTCACCATTGTGTCCACAGTGGGTAAATTTGGAATGTAGTGAGGTAAAGGGATATTCTATATTTTCCGTTCTTGGTTCTTTTCTTCCTGTTGATTTAGTTAAATTCAATAAACAGATATCTAACCCTGTTGTCAAACATACACTACGAATTTGGTTTCAATTTTGCAAATTTTTTAATCTGAAAAACTTTGTTCTGGACAGCCCTATTTTATTTAATTTTTTTTTCAAACCTTCATTGACAGATCAAGCTTTTAGCATATGGAAAAGGAAAGGTATAAAATGTTTTCGTGATCTTTTTTTTGAAGGTACTTTGATGTCTTTTGATCAACTTTCTAACAAATTTAAATTACCTAAATCTAATTTTTTTAGATACTTACAAATTAGAAATTTCTTACATAAAATTCTCCCATCTTTTCCCAATTCAACTTCATCGGATTTTTCAGGTTTGATTTTTACCTTTAATCCTTGCCAGAAGGGATTAGTAGCTTTTATTTATAACATGATTATGAAGATACAGCCAGAAATATCGGATAGAATTAAACAAGAATGGGAAAAAGAACTTCGATATAATATATCAACAGATAAATGGGAAAAAATTTTACAAATGGTTAATTCCTCTTCTATTTGTGCTAAACATGCTTTAATACAATTTAAAATTGTACATAGAGCTTATATGTCTAAAGATAAGCTTGCTCGATTCTACTCGCATATCAATCCTCAATGTGACAGATGTCACTTAGAAGTGGCTTCATTGACCCACATGTTTTGGGCATGTCCCACTTTACATAACTATTGGAAGGACATTTTTGATATCATTTCCTCAGTATGGAATATCGATTTACAACCCCATTTTATTACTGCAATTTTCGGTATACCAAATGAAGATGGTAATCAGTTTTCCCCTTCAATCAGACGAATGATTGCCTTTGTAACATTAATTGCCAGAAGGTCTATATTACAAAACTGGAAAGAAGTAAATCCTCCTACCACATCTCAGTGGTTCTCTCAAACTATTTCCTATCTGAGTTTGGAAAAAATTAGAAGCACTATTTTTGATTCTTCAATTAAATTTGAAGAAACCTGGGGACCATTCATTCGACATTTTCATATGAATTAATTTGGCCTTTTTCAGATCCTTTTCTCTGCTTATTCTTGTTCAGGTATGGAGTTCCGGAGTTTTTTTGACACTATCACATACTTATAAACTGTTATTATTGCCCATGTTAGTTTAGTTTAGTATTTTTTTTTCAATATATATTTTCTTCTATATATTTTCAATTTTTTTTTCTTTTTTGATGATTATTTTTGTTTTTTTTCCATATATATTTATATAGACTTGATTGATTTATGTACCTTTTGTTGATTGATGTTTAATAGGATATTATTATCCTATTACTAATGTAATTTCAAGTTTATTGAATTTGTAATCTATTCATTATCATGTTTTGTTTTTTTTATATATATATGAAATTTAATAAAAAGATTGAAAAAGAAAGAAAGAAAGATTATGAAGGGCTTCACTGAGAGGCCACAAACACAGATCAGAGTAGAAGTGGATGGAGAATCAGAGTGACAACTTCTGGAAACTGAGGACCACCTACAGGGTTCTTCTCCAAACAGATTAGCTGCAATTAACAAGACTTCAAGACTCTTATTTTTGCACCATTCATTTTTCCTTAGTCTTCATCTATCACAAATAGTCCTCTCATTCCTTCCCCATTCTCTGCAACTTAAAACACGTCTGCTTTATAAATGTTTCCAGTTCTGACTGAAAGTCATTGACCTGAAACTTTAACTCCAACTTTCTTTCTCCTCAGATGCTATCTGACCTGCTGAGTTTTTCTAGCACTCTCTGATTTGCTTTACATTTCCAATATCTGCAGTACTTTGCAGCATGGACGTTGATGAAACAGACAGAAATAAACTGGCTGTTTAGAAAGCCTAGAACTATTGATCAGAGTATAATCAAAAGCCAAACTTTCCAGAGGTAAAATTAGGGAACACTTCTACACTACGGAATGTACGGTAAAAATCAGGAACTCCTCCCCATGGCCAAGTGTGAACATTAAATGTGATATATATATAACCTAACACTAATGATATTAAGGAATATGTTTAAAATAAAGGTACATGGATAGGTCAAAAATCAGTCATAATTTCATCTGATGGTTGAATAGTTTTGTTCAGACCCTCTGATAAGTTAAATTAGACACAGAAAAATACAGCACTTTAGACGCTCATTCACATTTAGCCCTTAGATCCTGAGAAATTAAGGAAATCAGCTCAGAAAACTTGGTTACTACTTTCTTTACTATGTAAGTATTCCCTTCAGTCCAGAAAGCAGAGGCTAAATATGAGCCAGCAGAAGAACAAATAAATGCAAATAATGATCATTGCTGAGAGAGGCTGAGGCATTCAAGGGAGAGACCGGGACAAGGTCAGAGGCAGGTAGATAGGAAGGCCAGGACTGAAATATATGTACATAGAGCCAGGCACCACTCACTCCAGAGGAGGGCAGATAAGGGCAGGGAGTCGAGCCCTCCCCTCTCTCCCCCTCCTCTCTCTCACAGACACGCACAACCCACAGAGAAAAAAGAGCCAGGAACTCAAATAAAAAAACACATTTGTAAATGCACACACACACACACACACACACAATCAGGCAAACAGAAAGAGATGTGTACACAAGCACACAGAGAGGCTAAGTGAAGGGAGTTGCTATTTGTAAACATTCAAGGACAGACTGAGCTGAATTTCAAAGCAAAAAAAAGTAAAATCTCAGTCAGACCAGACACAGATATATAAACCATTCCTGCTTGGAATGCCACCGTATGTGCATCCAATGCAAAATGATATTTAGAAGAACATTTTCTTGAAAGAGTGAAAATTTAAACATTCATAAATGAAGTCACAAATAACCTCTGGCATCCAGTTGTCTTTGTTACACACCTGTAATAATCCCCACCCACTGGCTGAATTTCAGGCCACTGTATATCTAAAGCCATCCCTAGCTCAGAACATGAACTGGCCATTCAGCCCAGCATAGCAGTACCATCTCTTTGAGAGACACCGGTTATATTCTCAGTCAGCAGAGCACGGTAACACCATCTGCCTGGCAGAGCGGCTGCCCATCGAGAAGGGCACTGTGACGGTGTGCAGCAACATTTGGCAGGGGTCATTAGTTCTGATTTTGCCTTTTCCAGTGTCCAACTCCCCTGCGAGAGACAGAATCCGAGGGTGAAAAAATGACCCACCCTGAGACAGGGCTGCTACTGAGTTCCTGAAAACAAAGTGTTAATCAGAAAAATTCATTAGTTATCCATTTCTAACTTTACAAGCACATTGCACTTTAGAGAGCTACCAAGGTCCCCCTGAATGCTCCTTCCTTACCCGGTAATCGTATCCAGCACTGAACAAGATATCTCTGGCTGTTGGGTGCCATTCTATGATTCCTACTCTTCGTGAGTGGGACTGGAGGTCTTGCTTTGAAGCAGTTAGGTTTTTGGTGATGCCGTGTTTAGGAATTTCCCAGATCTTGATCTGTCCATCAAAACAAAACAAAATTATAAGACTGCATCAGGAACAGACTGGCTGACAAAAAAAATTGTTCTCAATCACTCATCAGAGATTTGTCGAAGGAAGTTACAATTGGTCAGAATAATACCTTGATCCTTTAAACAATCCCACAACAATTGCCATGTTGAATAAACATGCCAGGTGGTGAACTGGCACACTGGTACAGCAGGTGGCGCTGCTGCCTCATCCCCAGTATCCTGGTTTTGATTCTGACCTATGTGGAATTTGTACGTTCTCCCTCCGACCTGAGTGCCTGATTTCCTCCCACGTTCCAAAGATGAACCAGTTAGTAGGTAACTAGCCCTTATTGTGTAGCTGAAGTGTAGAAACTTTATGGAGTTGATGGAAATGAGAAAAGAATAAAAATAATTTTAACATAGGATTAGTCCAAATTACTTAAAATGGTGCCTGAGGGCTGAAGGGCCTGTTTGTGTGCTATATCTCTCTATGATAATGAATGCACCTTAACTGCTGAGACCAACATTAACGCTTCTACCAAATTACACACTAAGTAACTTAATTATTTATATTATTCCAGCTAATCTTGTTTGTATTTTACATCATTCTTGTTCTCCTCTACACCATTTCCCATGGATACCCAACCATCCCTCAGAATCCTACTGAAGTGGGGGTTTTCATGTGAAATGTTGTCAAAAAGCCTTCCAGGCCAAATTAAATCATAAAATGATGCCATCAAAGTTCTCCCTTTTTTTCCCTGCTGGATAGAAATGGAAGGAGCTAACAGAACCCAAGGGCTCACCGTGTTATCTTCCGAACTGGAAGCAATGACGTAGTCATCAAACGGATTCCATTTGATGTCCAATACATTCCCTCTGTGACCACAGACCTTCGGCTGATGCGGATCGATCTTTCCTGTCTATCAACAGAACAACATTCAAGTTAGCATCCTTGCTCAACAAAATCATGGGGAAGTACAGAGATGAAATAAAGACACGTCTCCTCAAGTTCACCTTATGTGATCACCAAATGGCCAGCCAACAGTAGAGGCTGCGTGTTAAAAGTTTTGAATTAGACTGTCAAATTTTTATTTTTCTCAGAGATTTTTCCTCTGTTTGCTTGCATTTTTATATAATTACCCACATACATGTGAAATTTGAGTAATTATAGTATACTTGATTCTGTATTTTTCTAGAAATTTCTTTGCAATAGGTATCACATCCCTGAATCTGGCTATTTTATAGGTTATAGCTTTCACTAGTACATCCCGTCTGATCTAGTTTTTAGTATAAGACAACGCACCTTCTTTGTTCCTTGTCTTAATCTTTGTTCTTATAACATTTGATAAACTCCCGTAACCAACAAGTTTTATGCTCATTCTTGACTTCCGAAGAACATTGGGATTACAAGATCACCAGGGTCCGACAAACGAAATGTCAGAACAACAGTAGTGTCAGTTTGCACTGACTTGACCATGCTTACTCATGATAGTTAGGATGCTTTTCCTAAAATAAGCAGGATCTATCACAGTCTCATTAAGCCCCCTTTAATGCAGATTATGACTAAAACCTATTTCTGCAGATGCCAAGTTTGTATTGACAATCGTGCTTATGATGGACAATTTAAATCTATTTTAGCATTTACATCAGGGTGTGGAGCTCCACAGAGAGCTGAGGGGGGGGGGAAATAGGCCAAGCTACAGCATAAACAAGCCCCAGACTAACAAAAAAAGAACATCTTTCTGATTTCAAATCATTTCACAGCCAATAACATACTCCTGTAAGTGAAGTCACTGTTGGAAGATGGGAAACGCAGCTCATTAGCTTCTATAAACAGTAATGAGGTAATGACTTCATCATTTGTTTATGCCAGGGTAGCACATGGACAGTACACTGGGGAGAACAGCCTTTTTCTTTAAAAATGCACTGTGAGATCCCTACTTGTATTTAACCTCTAGGTTTTAGTTTAAAAGCTTATCATTGAGCACTCTCGCAATACTACAAATTTGTACAGCACTGCTGAACCATCATTGTATCTTTCACTCCTGCAGCACACACAGGCAATGTGGCGTCTAGTATCTCTAGAGATTAGGGTAGAAGAGATGGCTGGTGTTGAGGCTGTAAGCTGGGGTGAGATGACGAGGAATTGGGGAATCAGTACTGTGGGTGAAGTTCTAAGGATACAAGGCTGGATTGGAAATTCCATATTGGGGTGCAGTCTACAAAAACATAGCTAACCCATCATGTCCACTCACAATACGAAATGCCCTAATCACTCTAGCAAGTCTGCATAGGTTTGGTTTCAACTTCAGTCACAAGCCACGTGGTGGATCTGCCAGCAGCACCCCCAGACATGTTACTTGAAAAGTAAATAGATAGAGCAAAGCGATCGCACAAGTCACAGATCTCAGTCCACTCACGTCAATGATGGTGAACAATTAAACAGGAGGCAGCTCCAAGAACAACTTCACACTCAACAATAACAAAGCAATTCCCAGCCAATGTGCTGAATGCATGCTTCACCTCAGTTTCCTCTTCAGATGCCACCATTACAGAAGCCAGTCCCCGTCCAAGTGATATCAAGAAATGGCTAAGAGAACTGGATACAGCAAAAGCTACAGGACTGGACAACATCATGATTGTGGGCCCAAAGATCTGCATTCCAAAACTGTGTCCTTAGCCAAGCTATTGGCAATTTACTGGACAATGTGAAAATTTACCCAGGAATGTCTTGTTCATTAAAAGCAAGTAGAGTCCAGTTTGGCTAATTGCCAGCCAGCGTCCTTTCAAGAACGCCATTGAGCTGTCTTTACTTTTCACTAACCTGTTCACTGATACACAGTTTTGGTTTTGGCAGCACTACTCACCACAGATTTGGTCAAACAATGGTCCAAAGAGTTAAGTTACAAGGTGAGGTGAGAGTGACTACCTGGGACATTGAGGCAGCAGCTGAGTAGGGCTTCAAGGAGCCCTAGTAAAACTGAAGTTGATGGACTATGAGAAAACAATCCCACAGCCATAGCTCTTGTAAAGGGGGTTTCTTCTTTTTTCTTTGTTACTGTTGGGAAAGGGTTTCTTTTTGTTAACTAGCAGGAATGCTAATTTACTGATAACGAGAATGGTATTCCTTTGTAAACCAAATGGGGATTAATGTTCTTTCTTCTGAGTCTGTAAGCTTTTGTTGACGGGCTTTTGGGCAGATCGGCGCGAGGGGGTCGAGAGAGAGGACGCAATGCTCTAAGCTGGGCGAGGATCGGACCCCAAAGGGGGGGTCCGAGGCCGGGAGATCCGAGGAGGGGGGGGATGAAGCTAGATGTGCTTGGTTGACCACTCGGAGGGTCCTGAGCTGTTTGGAGAGTCGAGGAGTTCGGAGGGGATCGAATGGTGGCCAGAAGACTTCAGTAATTGAGCTCCAACGGTTGTGCACGAAGTGGTTTGGACTTTGATAAGTTTGGCGCCTTTTCTTTAATTTTCTCTTCATATATACTGTATCGTTATTAATCACTTAGTTATAGTAACCTTTATAAATTGTACTCATTTAATCGCATATGGTGTACTGTCTGTTTGTGGGCGAGGCGGGGACATCACACAGCATCCACACCAGCTGATTACCCAGTTTGGCGGGGCCGAAGGCTGCTCCCCCTAGACAAGAACGAGCTGAGCGAGCCTGAGGCGACCCAGGGGGTTACACTCTCAAAACAAGAGATCAGAATCAGAATCAGGCTTATTATCACTGACATACAGTTTGTCGTGAAATTTGTTGCATTGAGGCAGTAGTATAGTGCAACATTTCAAATGACTCTAATTTATGATAAATAGATTGAGCAAAAGGGGAACAGTGAGGTAGTGTTCATGGACCATTCATAAATCTGATGGCAAAGGGGAAGAAGTTGTTCCTAAAATGTTAAGTGTAGGTCTTTAAACTCCAGCACCTCATACCTTATATTAGTAATGGGAAGAGGGCACATAAGATGGTGAGGGTCTTTAATGAAAGCCAAGCTGTTGGTGGTGTGGAAGCCAGCAATATTAATGTGCATACACGATGAATGGATGATTAGTCTCCCTCCACCCAACACAGATGTTGATGCCTGTCATTTCTGTAGTACAAATATAATCTGCTACTTGAGAAACTATCAGAGTGTTACAAAAATGCATTAAGGATCTTTACAGGCTGGTGTTAACTCACCGGCTGTATGCAAGTCCCAACTCATTACAATTGGTAACTCACAACTAGTTTCTGAAAAGGACCAGCAAGCCACTCAGTTCAAGGGGAAATTGGGAGGAGGGCAACAAAGGCTGGCCTTGACAGCACTGTCCACTCTCCATAAAAACTGAAATAAATACTTCAATTGTATTAAGCTAACATTAACTCTCTTTTGCTGCATATTATACCAAACCACACTGGTTGATGCAGAGAAGCTGAATCTAGAATTTACACAGAAAACAGGCCATTCTGTATAAATAGTCCTTTTTTATATACTTTACTGGAACCCCATCACTTATCCTATAAATGTATCCCTCTGCCTTCTTCCGAAGACACACATCAGACTTCACCTCAGAAATGGTTACCAATTCTGCTGCTCAGAGACAGCACAGTCACAGAGGCCTGACTATCTGTGTCAGGGATGAATTAGGTATCAGTAAAAAAAATTAGCTCCTTGGGCCAGGGCTGGGTTGGGATTGGAATCCAATCAAATATTAATTTTGTGCCTGGGAGGACTGAGAGACGCACAAAGCAATCACTGAAAATCAGATGTAAAAACTGCATCTCCTGGCCTCCCACTGAATGGTAAAATGGTGGCCAGACACCAGCAAAGCAAGTGACTAACAGGTTATTAGCCCAATTCAAGCCTTATTCAGAGGATACTGTCACCTTCTACAGTGTACTAAAAGGCATTAGGCTGCCAATCAAAAATATCAGCTGCTGCAATGAACTTCAGACTGTGAAAGAAGGATCCAGGTTAGCAGGCATCAGCATTAGTTGTCATCAAAATGATGATTCATTTCATTACGCATTGAACAATTGAGATCACAAAGCAAAAGTCAAAGAAGATCTGAAATATGTCTCTACAGTAAAAAATAGGGCTGATGTGAACAGAAATTACATGGGGGAAGACAGAATTTGGGGGCAATAAATAACTTATCACTGATAAATTTGAAAGAGAATTCAGGAGTAGTAGGTAGGTCCAAGCAAGGAGTGGGCAGAACATGAAACGTGCTCAGCGTGGAAGTGGTGGACACAAAAGGCAGCGATGTACGTAAGGGGAATCAAGATAAGATCGGGGTTGGGAGTAGGCGGAGAGGGAATAGAAAGTGAGTGAGCAGTGAACAAGTCATCATGCTATCTGTCCCAAATCAACCATTAATACATCTTTACACATCATGCGAAAAAGGCTTCAGTTCATACCTGATTGATGGGAATGACGTAGAAAGCCCCGCCTCCCGCACACTCAGTCACGACGGCGATGAACTTCGGGTTCACGGAGCAGAAGTAGTTGTCTTGGACACTCCTGGTAATGGCCACCCCATCGAAGCAATTCTCCTTACTGGCCGGCTTCCCGTACACGTGCCGGAACTTGGAGCTGTGATACGGGGGCCGCCATGACATCTGGAAGGACAGTCGAACGGTCAAAACTGTGTTTGATAATTACTGGACAATTTACAGGAATCATTAAACAAAGAGCCACGGAAGTATAGGGACAGGTACAGGACATGTTTCCTTCATTCACAGGATGCTCACACAGGGATAATTACTCTCCATTCTCAATTGTTTTTTTTTTTGCAGAGTAATTTCAGAGGTAACCACACATCCGAGTCAGAGACAGAAATGGTGGGTGGGTTTTTACTTTAATACTGAGTTACATTGTCACCATTATTAACTGCATATTCTGGATTATTTAAAGGAATTCATTTAAAAGGGATTTGAATTCACATTGCTGGATCAATAATCACAATCCTGTCACTGGGGACAAAGTCAGTGCTGATTTCAGGTGGCTCTCTCCCGTCGTCGGTTTCCCTCCTACCAGAAACTCAGACTCCAAGCAGCTGCATAAAGGCAAATTCTTTAACCCTTTCCAGCCATCTTTTTCAGTGTCTTTCTCAATTGGGCACGCACTTGTCTACTCGGCTGTTTGTCCGCACCACACGTCCATAGTCGCTCAGTCTCTGCTCAAGCTTCAGGACCCAGCATTGAAAGGTTGGACTTCTCTTGTTCTCTGCATGTGATATGGAGCAATCTTCTCCTCAAAACAAACCGGCCAAGATCTTCCAATGAAGATTTGCAACAAGATATATAATAGGCACTGTTTTCTAAAACCGAGAGAGAGAGAGAGAGAGAGAGAGAGAGAGAGAAATCTCCAGAGCTCAGAGCCCAGGCAGCTAAAAACATAACTACCACCAGAGCAATAATGTCATGAAAGATCCTTTACTTTGTGTATCAGGCTTCAGCTCCCACCCCAACCCCCACCAACTCCCTTCCATTCGGAACAGTCTGCGCTGGTAAGGTTAGATCAACTGACCACAACGGACAAATGAACCTCTATGCTGAAGTAAATCTTGTCATCAGTGCCCGGTAGCTGCATATTAATGAAAACACCAGGCTAAATCCAGAGTTCCCAGACCTCCAGCAACATGGCACCAGCGACTTAACAGCGACATCAGGCAGACAGCTTACAAAACAACTGGATACTTTTATTCTTCTAAATACACTACTACTACTTCTGAACTGTGATCGATTGCAGCCCATAACTTCCCTTCTACGAATGTATTTTTCTGGGCTGACTGAATGATCTACCTTCTCCTGGGGGATTGGGCGTGGGGAGCAGCTGTGGCTGCCGCTGAGGGAGTAGGCGGTGCTGATTCCGATCGGCAGAACGCTAACCTCCACTACTCCGCGCTGATCAAAGTCGACGAGGATCAGCGCCGTTTGCCTGCATTTGGTCGGTCGCCCTCTCGCTGCTGCCGCCAGAACGTGCAGGAGTCGTGGGCAACCAAACTGCACGGTTCCATCACCTCACCGGCTCGCAGCTTGTGGCTGTGGACTCTCCTTAGGCTGCGGCTTTATGTTTAATGTCCTCAGCGCTGAACGTACTTGACTGTTGGTACAATTTGATAGAGGCACTTTGGTGCGGAAGTGGATCAGCGATGCTGGCCTGCTGCCATTAACACAGCACTGAACTGACTGACTCAGTGGCCGTGGCTCCTGGCTCATGGTTGTGCACTCAGCGGTTTGACGTTTAATGCTTTGTGTTATATGTTGACTTTGTTGTTGTTTGTGCGATTCATTCTTTTTTTGCTGGTTTGATGGCCTCGTTGTTTGGGGATTTTCCTTAAATGGGTTCTATGGTGGCCAAACATTTCAATTCCGATCCCCATCCCCATTCCCATTCTGACATATCTGTTCATGACCTTCTCCTGCGCCAAGAGGAGGCCACTTCAAGGTGGAGGAGTAACACCTCATATTCTGCCTGGGTAGCCTCCAACCTGATGGCATGAATATTGATTTTCCTTCCAGTGAAAAAAATTCCCTCCCTCTCCCCTCTTCTTCTATCCCCACTCTGGCCTTTTACCTTTTCCTACATGTCCATCACTTCCCTCTGGCTTCCCTCCTCCTTCCCTTTCTCTTTTGGTCCATTCTCTTCTTCTATCAGATTCCTTCCTCTCCAGCCCTTTACCTTTCCCACCCACCTGGTTTCCCCCATCACCTTCTAGCGAGCCTCCTTCCTCTCCCCCTGCCTTTTACTCTGGTGTCTTCCCCCTTCCTTTTCAGTCCTGAAAAGCTAACTGTTTATTCTTTTCCATAGACGCTGCCTGCCCTGATGAGTTCCTCCAGCATCTTGTGTGTGTAGCTTTGGATTTCCACCAGCTACAGACTTTCCATCGTGTTCTATGGAGTTTCGTTGTTTTGTGGAAGGTGGCCCTCGAGGTTGCATACTGTACCCGTACTTAAGATAGTAAATGTACTCTGAACATGACTAGATCTCTTTGATCTGTGCAAAGCAGCTTGCTTCAAGGGCAATTCAATGTCCTCTGCCAAGACTTGCCTCTCAATCAACATTATACAAACAGCACGGACAAGGTGCTGTTTGCAAGTACTTTGTGGTGCAGAGTGTCGGCTGCATTTTGTATACTGCATGCTAACAGCGGTTCAGCTTCTCTAATGCAGTCTGGGATATTATGCCACCATCACAGATATGATCGGAATAAATGCCTAAGACCTTCTGTGATTCAGATGAACAATAGGGTCAATATCAATCCTGAAGAAACAACTGCAAGCGGCAGCAGATTCCTCTACAAGAGACCTGGTTAAGGCAATTCAACGTCACCTCTGTGTGTGTCTCCTTTGAGACAAAGATCAATGTCACGTTGGCCTCTTCCATCCCTTTGGTGCCTATACATTACACTTTAGCGACCTTTGTAAATAGGAACTGAAACCACATTACTCATTCACGTTTCCTAGAACCGAGCCATGAAGAAATTATTCCCATCTGCCTCCCTCACATTCAGAATGAAAATGACATGAGACCCACAGTTCACTCCATCTGCCACAAAACTGCCCATTCAGTTAGTCTATCCAATATCCTGGTTCAGCTCCTAGTGCTGTCGACTTGAGGTTTCCTGTCTCCTAACCTTGTCCCATTTGTTTCTTCGTCCTCCATTAATGAATGCAGGGGGAAGTGGAAACACCAACAATCCTGGGGAATATTACTTTCTCTGCTCTTGTATCAGATATAATCACACACTTCCCTCCATCTGCATTTGCGTCTAGCCTGGTAACACTGACAAATCTGCACTCCTTTGGCTCTGGACTTCTCCCACTCCTCCAGCTCCTTCGACCTGCTTTACCATTTCTCAAGACGGTGCTTGATCTTCTGTCTCAGCGCCATTTTCCTGTACTTCCCCCGGAACCCCCGATAGCCCCAAATCTACCGACCTCTCCCCTGAGTTAACTCCGTGGACCAAACCCCCACAGCCTTCCAGAGCAGAGAATTCCAAAGACATTTTCCCCATCTCAGCCCTGACTGTGAGGGTGTGCCCAATTCTAAACTCCTCGCCCTGCGGCCAGACTGTTCAGGTCCTGGACATCGAATGCTGAACAATGCCAGAGAGCGGCAGCCGGCTGCCAGCTGCTCTCTGTGGGTCCATGCATTAGCTCTATGATAATCGCTCTACCCTTCTAAATCTAAATACTTACGACTCTAAGAATTATTAATAATTTTCTTGTAAATCTACTTACAAATCTGACAATCGTCTGACCTCCTGGATAAGATGGACTCTTGACATCACAATCTAGCTCGCTATGCCCTTGCACCTTATTGCACGGCACTGTCTCTGTAACTGTAACACTTCACTCTGCATCCTGTTATTGCTTTTCCCTTGCACTACCACAATGTACTGTATAGATCGCACACAAATCATAGTTTTTCTACTGTATCTTGGTACATGTGGCTACAATTTTTTTTTTAAATGGCTGAATTCACTACTGACTTGCAGGGCCACTCAGTACATCACTAACTCACACAGTATAGTCTGTCAAAAATATCTAGATGGCACTTGAACAACAGAAACACTGTAACAAGGGGCCCTGATTGAGCCAACAGTTACTGAAAGAGAAGAGCACACAGTGTGGAACTGTAAAGACTGCAGATGCTGGAAATATGAAAAAAAAACAGGTATGATGTAAAACACTCAGGCAGGCCGCATTGGAAAGATTAACGATAACAATTAGTTTCCTTTATCATATGTACATTGAAACATGCAGTGAGCTGCGTCGTTTGTGTCAAATCAAATCAGCGGGGTTGTTACTGGGATTGCCACACCTTCAGCACCAACATAGCATGCCCAGCGCTTACTAACCCTGACTGTACAACTTTAGAATGTGGGTTGAAAGCGGAGCGCCTGGAGGAAAACCATGCAGTCACAGGGAGAGCGTACAAACGCCTTGCAGACAGCAGTGGGAATTGAACCTGGCGCTGTAAAGTGACAAATGTCAGGCCAAAGGCTCTTCAACTCTGCTTCCCTTTCCCCAGACGCTGCCTGATCTGTTAAGGCTAGCAGACATTCTTAATACTTGCAAACGTTAATACACCATCTTTTCTCCAGATGGCATCCTCTTGTAAGAAGCTGGCATTTTAACGCTCCCAAATTAGCATGCCAACCTTAAGTGATTCTTGCTGTCTTTACAGCCGAAATGACAGGCACAACTAACGGCTGACAGGCTTGGGAATGCTGTCACATCTATCAGAGGAGCACAATGGGTTGGGGGAACAGAACTACTACTACGTCGACTCAGGCCTAGAGAGTAAGGTAAGGATCAGAAGGAAGGACAGAATTATGGATAGACAGGAAAACATTAATCAAACTGCCAATGTGTTAGTTCAAGGTTGAAAAATGTCCCTACTTTCTGAAGTGAGCTGGACTGTGCACATCGATACCCGTGTCCTTCCACAGATGCGCAGTAGAAAGCGTCCTAACAACATGCAGCACTGGAAAGTGGACTGCGGCAGACAGGAAGGCTCTAAAACGGGTAGTCAAAACTGCCCAACGCATCACCGTCATCAGTCTACCTGCCATCAAGGGTATATATACAAAAGGGGGTCGGAAAAAAGGCCAGTAACATCATGATGGATCCCAGCCAGCTTGCTCATGAACTGTTTATCCCACTCCCGTCAGGGAGGGGGCTGTGTAGCATCCATGCCAGGACCACTAGATTCAAAGACAATTACTTTCCCCAAGCAGCAAGGCTGATCAACACTTTTAGCCACTAACCCATCCCTCCACACCCTTCTCCGCCCCCACCCCACCACCACTACTTTATCATTTGCCTCATGGACAGACAGTCCTGTGCCTAGCATCGCTTTATAGTGATTAAGGTTTGAAATGCACTGTCAGCATGAAGTTATACGGTAGTGAGAATTCTAATTTAATTCTAATTTCCTAATTCTAATTCTAATTGAAACTGTGCAGCAGGAACATGGCTTTCTCTTTAAAATATTGCACAATTCTATTCTTGGTACAAAAATGTGCTTGAGAAAAGTTGAAACTCAGCAAAGTGCAGCCTGGTTGATTTAGGGAAGTTTTGTCATTTTGCTGAAGTAGAGAACCTCCAGTGCAGCAGTTGAATTTCTGCCTGGAATCCACCCCATCTAAGAAGGGAGGATAAAACTACCCAGCACTCACGGCCCTTCACCACGAGGCAGTCATTACCCAACACAGCTACCTCCCTTTGGGGTTCTAATGCTTTTGTCATTCATTCTGTGGGGTTTCTTTCTCATAGATGTCTGTGAAGTGTACGAATTTCAGGTTGTATACTGTATCCATTCTCTGCTATCAAATTGAACCATTTGAACCCAGAGTGACACACTGAGAGACGTCCTTCAGACTACTCAAAATTCGCTGGTCTTCCAGCTCAGCGAGATGTCCATCAGGTGCTGACTGACAGATTGCAGGAGTTTATGCTAAGGGATGCACTGAAGCTCATTACAGCCAGTGCAAAGACCACAGTTCAAGCTCCCTCTACTGTACAAGGAGGGGCTGAGTCTCTCCCCAGAGGATCGCATAGGTGTTAAGGTTTTAAAAGTGAGGTTAACACCACTGAATGTATTATCCATGAATGTAAAAGTTCCTTCCCTTGTATATATTTAATTTTGAATGTAAGTTTATTTCTAAAATATAAAAAATCTCAGACCTCACGACATGGCTTATAGAATTATCCAGCAGAGAAATAGCCCCTTCAGCTCACTGAGACCAGACACTCTCTACACGAATCCTAATCCTATTCTATTCTCCTCTTATTCCCCACAACTTCCAACAGATTCTAGCACCCACCAGGTCCAATATATGTCTGTCAACTAAGGTTCACACATATCTTCGGAGATGGGGAAAGATACCCACACGATCACGGTGCGGACCAGGATGCAAACTGTCCAGAGAACGCCCGGGTCAGGAGCTGGGGGGCAGCAGGACCTTTGTGATACCTCGAGAATTGTTTTTATTTACAGTCGATACCTCAGCAAGGGATCAACTCAGCTGCCGGGGGCAAGGCTGATGGATTGTGTACTCTTCTGGGAACCGTGCTTGTCTGAGCATTACCCCTGATAAACAGGCACAAGCAGAACCAGAGAATCCCTCCAACTCCCTGGAGTCCTGATAACTTACTGTAAGATATCATGAAACTTCCAGGTAAATCCAGAGATGATCAATACATTTCTCCATCAAAACCTAGTGTCTAGTGTCTGGTACTGGTCTGAACCCATAACTCACCCAGTTCCCTCTCGGTGCAGTGGGCACAGGGATGTCTGGGATTTAGGAGATGGTCTCAACATCACGGGGAACCAGAAAGTAAATGAAGCATTTCTAAGATCTACTACAGTAGGACCCAGTACAGTCTTCAGCACTGAGCAAACTGGATCACCATGGGGAAGTGAATAATTAAAGAGGCTATCATCTTACTAGAGAGGAAATATAACCCTTTTAGCAGCATGGCACTAGCTTTGGGACACTTAGCGCCATCAAGGGCTCCGTGTGGATTCAATTCCCCTACTGTAGCGATGCCTTGGAAATTCTGCTTCATTAAAGGGAGCCATGATTAACAGGAGAAAGCAGACCAGCTCACAGGTGACTGGAGGTATAATTACAGCCTAGAAGCCATTTCCACAAGGAAATATCTGCATTACTTGAAGCTCATTTCTAATTATATAATACCTGCATAGTAATGGTAAGGTGCATTGAAATGAATAATGTAATAATGCGATCTGAAAAGACTTAGCACAGGATGAGACCATTCAGCCAATTGTGACAATACTGGTTTTTTGAGGTGTCTATTCAAGTAGTTCTAATTCACCACTTCTTCCACATTGTCCTAAAATGTTCTTGCTTCAAATGCCTAACTTAATCTGCTTCCTCCACTCACTTAAAGGAGCACAATCATAAAAAACAAATTTCACAAAAAATTGTAGGCTGTTTCTGCATCAACCAGACTGAACAGGCCCAGTGCAAGAGCTGGCTGACCATACTCCAGCACAAGACAGCTTGCCAGGAACTTTGATCCCTCGATCAATTAGAACATATGGAACATAAAGCGTCAGAGCTCCATACAGGCCCTTTGACCCACCATGTTGTACTATCTTCTTAATCTAACTCGTCTCTCCCACAAAGCCTTCCATTTTGCTTCCATCGATGTGCCTATCTATTAAATGTCCTGATATATCTGCCCCAACCACCACAGCTGGCAGTGTGTTACACACACTCACCACGCTCTGTGTGAAAAAAACCTGCCTCTGACATCCCATCTATACATCCATCCAGTCACCTTAAAATTTGGCCCATTCATATTAGCTATTTCTGCCCTGGGAAAAAAGGCACTGGCTGTCCTCCCTAGCTACACCCCTTATCATCTCTATCAAATCTCTTCTCAGCTTCCTTTGCCCCAAAGAGAGAAGCCCTAGCACTCAAACTTTTCTCATGAGATATACTTTCTAACTGAGTCAGTAAATCTGCTCAGCACCCTCCAAGAGGGCAGCACACATAGTCACAGTGGCTTCACCAGTCGACGGTGACATTTCTTTTCCTGTCCATGATCGGAAGACACAGCTGGTCATAGATAAGCCTAAAATCTTCAAATCCGCCTAAGCAGTGAGCACGATAATGAAAGTGCTGCGCAGTTACGGCCTAACGCGTAGAGTGGGCCCTCACTCTGCACCTTAGCCTGCTGTAGCTACTCAGGGAACTGGACCTTGGAACTGGTGTGCAAGGATGCAGAAGGGCAGGAAGTGTGCTGGTATTCGAGCAGACTTAAAGTGGATCCCTGCAGGCCCGTGCTCCCAACAGTTCAACTCGCTAATGCCTGATCATTAGAAAATAAGATGGATTTGTGTTTGAACACAATGCTCTTGGTGTGCACATAACAAATGATTTAATCTGGACCCACAATGCTTCCTCATTAGTTAAGACAAGACAGTGTCTACACTTTCTAAGGAGATTGAGACATGCAAGGTTTCCTGCCCCCCACTTTTACAACTTTCTACAGGAGCACCATTGAAAGTGTCTTGTCTGGCTACATCAATGTGTGCTACAGGAGCTGCAAGGCTTCAGAAAAGACTATACAGAGTTTTGCAAGAACCACTGAGATGATCACCAGGACCTACCTCCCCCTATTTGTGACATTTACCAATAGTATTGTATAGAAAGGGCCTGAAGAGGATCCCTACCATCCATTCCACAATCCCTTGACCCACTACTGTCAGGACGGAGATACAGGACCACCAGGACTAGGACTATCAGACTGGGTAAGAGCTTCTCCCTTCAGGCTATGAGGCTAATGAATACTCTGCCACTAAAGGCTCATCATGAGGGCAGTGACTTGTTTACTGTTTACCTGCGCTACGCACTGTGTGCACTTTGAATTATACTTTATTAACTTGTTTTATGTGCTGCGTATGATGTGTTATGTGGGTGCACCATGGTCCAAAGGAATGTTGCTTCATTTGGTTGTGTATAGATAGTCAAATGACTTGAACAAAAGCTTTTACATCCTTCCTATAATGATGAAAGCAGAAATGAACGCAATTTTCTATGGTCTAACCAAAATTTTATAGAATTGCAACATTACCCAGCAGCTTTTGAAATCAGTCCCCCGGTTATGAAGGTAACACACCATCTGCCTTCTAAATCACCTGATCAACTTGCATTGCAACTTCGAGGGATCTATGGACTAAGACTCTAAGATCCCTCTATTCCTCCACACCACTAAGAATCCTGCCATTAACCCTGTACTTCGCCTTCAAGTTCAATCTTCCAAACTGTATTCCTTCACACTTTTGCAATTGAACTCCATCTGCCACTTCTCAGCCCAGGCCTGCATCCTATCAATGTCATGTTGTAAACTACAACGTTCTACACTATAGACAACACCACCAGGCTTCGAGTCATCTGAACACTTACTAAACTACCCTTCTACATCATCATCTAAGTCATTTATAAACATCACAAAGAATGGAGGACGTGGAACAGATCCCTGTAGTACATCACTAGTTGCTGACCACTATGCAGGATATGCTCCATCTTCTACCACCTTGTCTTCTGAATCTATGAGGCCAAGTTTCCCTGGATCCCCATGACTGCTGACTTTCTGAATGCGCCTACCATGAGGAATCTTGTCAAATGCCTTAATAAAATGCATATACACCACATTTACCACTGTACCTTCGATTTGTTTTAGTCACTGCCTTACGGAATTCGATCAGGCTAGTGAGGCACAACCTGCCCCTCGCAAAGCCATGCTGACTAACTCTAATCAGACGATGCTTCTTCAAATGCTTGCAAACCCTGGCACTCTGATAGTTTGCCCGCCACTAATGTAAGACTCACTGGTCTATAATTTCCAGGATTATCCCTACTTTCTTTCTTGAACAAAGGAAACTGTCACCCTCCAGTATTCTGTTACTGCTCCTGCAGCCAGTGAGGGTGCAAAGATCATCAACAACATCACAGCAATCTCTTCCCTCACTTCCCGCAGTAATGTGGGATATATCCCATCCAGCCCTGGGGACTTATCTATCCTAGTGCTTTTCAAAACATCCAGCACATCATCTTTGTTAGGCACAACATATTCCAATTTATTAGTCTGTTCTACATCATCCTCACTTTTGTCAAGGTCCTTGTTACTGAAACAAAGTATTCATTAAGGATTTCCTCTAACATGTTTCCTCAATGATCTGTCCTATCCTCACTTTAGTCATCCTCCTTTCTTCAGGTACCACACGCAGAACACCATGGGTTTTTCTTAATCCTTCTCACTAAGTCTTCTCATGTCTTCTATTAGCTCTCCTAATTCCTTTCTTAAACTCCATCCTGACTACCTTATAACTTTCAAGAGCCCTGTCTGATCCTTGCTATCTAAACCTTAATTATGCATCCTTCTTCCCCATGACTAAATGTTCCAGATCTTCTTAACCATGGATCCTTCACCCTATATCCTTTCCTTGCCTCAGTGGGACAAACCTGTCCAGAACCCATGCAAGTGCTCCCTAAGGAACCTCCACACTTCCATTGCGCATTTCTTTGAGTATATCTGTTCCCAGTTTATGCTAAATTCCATCACCAAAATCTGCCTTCACTGAGACATGGCAAAGAACTGGGAAACAGTCCATGTCTTCCAGGGTCTCATCGTGAACTTGTATTGCCCGGAGGGCAAAAGCTTAGGTTGGTAGAGGATTTCAGTTTTGTTGATGTTAAGTATGTGGCCCACTCTATCAAATTCTCCCAAGTCCACCTACAACCCAAGCATCCAAGGGCTCAGTAGCTAAGAAGAGGTGGAGGGGAAGGGAGTGGAGAGGCCATCAGCACCAGCTGGAAGAACCCTTCAATCGGGACTCTGTGCTTAACACGAGATCTATCTTGTCCAGCTCTTCCACCACCACCTGTGAGGAGAAGCTGAGAAGACTAACATACCAATTCAAGGCCGAGGGAAGAAATACCAGCCCCCGTGTGTCATGGTCCCTTCTGGCAATCTCCCACCTGGCTGTTTACCTCAGGAATTGGGCCTGAATCCCCTCATTTAGTTTCCAATCATTCCCAGGTTCCACTAACTACACACACCTGCTTGCCATCAGAAAATGCCGGATAAAGACCCTGTGATCACAACAAGGAGCTGCCAGTTTGTTGGTGGACTCCGGTGTGAGTAACCTCGTTTCATGGTTCTTAGGACTGTGAGTTCTAAGTCTAGCATCGCTCCTGGATACCGATTCCACACTCGCTATGTCAAGAACACCTCCCGACTCTGTCTCCGTGCCCGTGTGCTGCACTTGGGTTTGTCCACCGCCACGCTTGTGTAACACTGTGAGAGTTCTAAAACTTGGGGACTGAAGCACCTCAGTCACAATTTCACAGCTTATCTTTCTCTTATGTTTGTTAAAAGGAGAGCCCTCAGAGACTCTGTAATTGAAACCACTTTCAAGAAATGCAATAAATCTGAATGCAGGAGCTGAAAAGGGTGTCCCCGCTGCCTCTTAGACGGATCATCATCTCCAACTAAATAAAAGACAATTACCTCAAAAGCAAGTTCACGAGTAATCTGGATGGAGAAGGAAATAGGATCCTTCTGGAGGAATTCAGCAGGTCAAGCAGCCTGGAAAGCCTTGGAGGGGGAAAGTAAAGTAACTGCAGGGTTTCCACTCGAACTGTTGACAATTCCTCATCACCCCGACAGATGCTGCTCAGCCCACTGAGTTCCTCCAGCAGATCGTTTGGTGCTCTAGATTCCAGATCTACAATCTCATTATCCTCAGTGATGAAAGTACCATCAGTAGGGCAGTGGAGAGATACGGAAATGTATTTGCTGGCTCTTTCAACAGATCTAGCACAAGCATAATGGGCAGAATAGCTTCCTACTGTGCTGTGTGATTACAAATCATATCATCGCTTTGCAAATAAAAGTAGAAGATTGGTAAATCCGTACTTATGAATCAAAACTTAGAAAAGCTACATGACATGTGGGGTTATGCTACAGTAGTTCTATACCCTGTGTGGGTGTTCCTGACTAAGTAATCAGTGAAGATTGACTACTGAAATTAAGCAACATCCTGTTCCATCCACCCTGAGACATGTCTATCTCTTATTGAGTTCTTTGGTATTCTCTAGATTGTAACTCTTTCAATCACACCCTCACAACAGTAACCTTTGCTCATGATCAAGCTAATACTTAATGCCATTTGATCATGTTTATGATTCAGACTAGTAGATGGAGAAAAACAGACTTGAATTTCTACAGAACTTTTTTTACAATCACAGACCTTTCCGAATCAGTTTATCACCAACATAAGTAATGCCGTAGGGAAGTGAAATATTGAAGTTCACTTCTGTTTCCGGTGACTGCTAAAAGAGGTAAAATTTGCCTTCGAGATGCTGGGGAAAACCTCAATAGCTCACCGTCTAAAAGAACTCTGCGAGTGCACTCAGACAACTTGCATAAATAAACATTTCTGGTCAATGCTACTTGTGGGAACTTTCTACCGACAAACTGGCTGCCTCAATTTCTAGAGTGACAGTGGCTGCAATTTCTGATTATAAAGTTATTTGTGATGTTCTGAAGTTAAGGAAGACACTATAGGAGTAAACATTTTCCTGTCATGGTCTTTAAGACTTGGTGAAGATAACATTTATAACCTGGATTTCTTCCTTTGCCTAGTAGTTGCAACATCATCATTAATGTGGAAACTTTGCTCCCGGAACCACTGAGCATCTGCAGCAATGTTGTACCATAAAAATATTCAACTTCCCCCTTATCCCACTAACTTCCTCCAGCCCTACAACTCACTCAAGATCACTCTCAGTGTTCCTTCCACTCTGGCTGCTCACTAGAATCCCTCTATTTGACCACCCCATCACTGGTAACCATGCCTTCAGCTGCCAAGATCTAATGCTCTGGAATCCTCTCCTGAAAGCCCTCTGTCGCCCTTTCTGCTACGGAGCTTTTATATCTGAGTCAAGAGGTTGTAAGTTCAAGTCTTACTCCAGAGCTTTGAGCTCAATCTATTGTACAGCATTTCCTTAGTAGTGCTGCGGAAGCCAAATTAACCAAGCCGTTGAACTAAGGTTTCTGTCCCACTCAGAGTGAAGTTCAGCATTTGCAGTTTCTTGTGTCTGTGACACAATTCGTGCAATGCTTTACAGAGCCAGTTGTAAGATTGGGGCTCATTTTCCAACGCCAGCTGTCAGGACTTTATATGTTCTCCTCACAACCATGTGGGCTTCCTCCAGGTGCACTGGTTTCCTCCCACTTCCCTAAAGCATACACTTAGGGTTAACGAGTTGTGAGCGTGCAATATTGGTGCTAGAAGTGTGGCGACATTTACAGGCTGCCCAGCACAATCCTCACTGATTCGGTATGACACAAGCAATGCATTTCACTGTATGTTTCGACGTGCATGTGATAAATAAAGCTAACCTTTTGCTCAACTTTGTTCACCAGGCTGCTAAAGTAGGGAAGAGACTTCTGAAGGTCTGACTGAGATTTTTCAAAATTCACTGGCCACAAGTGAAATACCAGATAACTAGAGGACAGCAAACTTGGCGTCTGTTTTCAAGAGGAGCAGCAGGGAAAGGCCTAGCAATTACAGACCTGTGAGACTAATGTCAGCAAAGTTAGTTATTGGAAAAAGTACTGAGGGACGGTATTGAAGATCACTTGGAAAGGCAGGGACTAATCAGAGATAGCCAGCATGACTTTGTGAAGGATAGATCATGTCTGACCAATCTGATTGAAAGTTTTAAAGAATATTGATGAGCAGTGCCGCAGTTGTGTTTACATGGACTTCAGTCAGGCCTTTGACAAAGTCCCACACAGGAGATAGTCCAAAAGGATAAACAGCAAATTGGGAAATTAGACGTAAAATAGGCTTGGTGACAGATGGAGGATGACGGCAATGCGTTTTTCTTCTGTGATGGGATGCCTGCGACTAGTGGTGTCCCACGGAGATTGGGGTGGGCATCCTGAGCAACACACGCACAGCTGATGCAGACTTGCCTGCGGTCTATGGAACTGGCATCTTTATTGTTTGTAATGTACATGAATGATTTGGATGTGGATGCAGGGGGCACCACCACTAAGTTTGGAGATAACACAAAGATTGGTTGAGTTGTTGGCAGTGTGGTTGGTGGTCTTTGGTTTCAGGGTGATATCAATGTGTGATGAGAGGTGGTTTTGTCTATATAAATGCTCTTTGGGACTACTACTGAGGCAGGGGATACCCTATGAATTGGAGAGTAGTAGGGAGAGTTGAGGGACAGAGGGACCTTCCTCTACAGCTAAAGATCCTTGAGTTGGCAGTGCAGGTATACAACATGAGTCAGAATGCAAGTGGGGTACTGGCCTTTAGTCAGGGCACTGGAGTACAAGATCAGGGAGGTAATGTTCCAACCTTATAGAACATTGGTCAGAATTCAGTTCTAGTCACAACATTATAGGACTGATGTAAGAGCATTGGAGAGGGTTCAGAGGAGACACACCAGGTCATAGCCTGTGGTGGAGCATTTGAGTTATGACAGACTAGGTCTGTTTTTTTTCTGGACTGGAGGAGGTTGAATGGGGCTGTGAATTTTATATCTCTCTGTCAGAGAAGGATAAAAATAGAAGACACAGATTTAGGATAAGACATCTAGAGAGGTAACTTTTCACCCAGATAGTGGTGAATACCTGGAATACACTCCTTGAGAGAGTCACTAACAGTAAAGGATGTGCCTCGACAAGCAATTGAATGGCCTTGCACTAGAAGAATATGGACCAAGTGCTGGAAGACAGCATTAATACAGATGGATGCCCACTGGTCACTACGGACCTGGTGGGACAGAATGATCCACTTCTACGCCACATGACTCTAATATGTTCGAGACCATCTCATTATAATGTTTGTGGGATCCTGGTTGCTCATTGGCTGCACCTCTTCCCACATTACAACAATGTAACTATTTCAGAAGTTATTCATTAGTGCACTTTGCAATCTTGTGGAGGGCGCCATAAAATGTAAGTTGTACCTCCCACTTCAAACCTAATCTTTTGGCTATGATCTTGATCATCCGCATGTATATTGTCCAAGTGGCTCAAATTTATTTGGCAACACTCCTCGGCCATTTACTGCATAAATACAGAGTGTTTTTGTTGAATGTTCTCTGTCCAGAGAAGTAAACTGTTGTCTTCTGATGGAATGTATCTGGTCCAAATTGGAGGCCATCCCCTGGCTACAATGTACACACATTTGGTACTGTTGCAACCCAAAAAAAAATGTATTAATTGCAAAGAAGGGCTTAGTCTTGACAAAGGTTCTGGCAAGTCTCCCATTGTTCAGAAAGGAGAAACAGTTCAGTGCCTTGTGTTGCCGTTATCCCAGTGAGGTCACAAGGCAACAAAGATGCATATAGATGAGGCTGGCATCACTCCATCGCATATGAGTAAAACTCTTTGCCAAATGATTCCTGAAAAAGCACATTTTTACAAGACGTAGTCAAAACATTTTTTAATTCCAAGCCAAAAATGAAACTGAGAAACAGAACGTAAAAGAGAAAAGGAGAGAGAAATGGAGACAGAGAGAGAGAGCAAATAATATATATAAAAGGGAAAGACAATGACCAACAGAGAGAAAGGAAAGATATGCACTTATTTTGCACAGGTCAAGCCATTAGGAAACAAAGGAGAGAGTGGTCTCAGGTTAATTGGACCACCGATTAATTAAAGCAGCCATTTATTTGGTACAACTCTCAAAGAAGAAAAACTAATGGACAAAAAAGCTGGGATTCCCTTCTTTTTTGGGGACACTATGCCACTTAATTGAGGCAGCTGTTTGTAGCCGAACAGTTTCTAACTAGTGTCAGACACATGCACCTGTGTGGCCATTAGACACTACATGGTGTTCACAGTGAACACCTTTTAAATAGCATCAGTTGTGTGCACTTGTGTTCAAAAGTATTGATTTTTGTCACTGATAGTTGGCAAGAAATAAACAGTAAAACAACTCAGAACTGTTCTGCTCACTGCAGCTTCAGGCATTCAGGCTTGGAGATGCCAGAATCTCCAGGTGTGAAAATAAAACAATTTCACTACTTCGACAAGTTAGGGTCTACAAAGAATTAGAAGGTATCAGTAATCATCTTGAATGTTAAAATAAAAATGAAGATTTGGAGGATACAATCATTGTCTGTATGTGTCAATCATCGATAGCATTGTATGAACGTAGTCCATTATCTGCACTAGGTGTCTACACTTATTTTGTTCCTTTACAATAAATCAAAAGAACGTGGCAGCCCGTACTGAATAATGCCTCCATTGACAACTATTAGGAACCAATAAACATTTTATAGCACTGTAATAGTATTCATAGAATGTATCCTAATTTGTTCTGCATTCTATTTAAATACATACAGTAAGTTGTTGCTAAATTGAACAGTAGCTTGTCTTTTTTTAACCATTTTAACTAATTCCATGAAACTTCTGCTAATTGTGTCAGCCACCTAATTGGGCCAAAATCTACTGGTTCTGATATAGGAACATAGAAAACCCACAGCACAATACAGGCCCTTCGGCCCACAAAGCTGTGCCGAACACGTCCTTACCTTAGAAATCACCTAGGGTTACCCATAGCCCTCTACTTCTCCAAGCTGTGCCAATTTACTGGAATCCACTGTACTTTTGAAGTGAAGGTGGTGTCAGGAGGAAAGATTTGTGCACTGCAAGTGCATGTGATCATGGCTACATCTACTGTGTTAGATGGATTGACTCTCAGCGATGTCAAGTTGGCAATTCTAGGACCTGACCCTGGTGGCAGGGTAGCGTAGTGGTTAGCATAACACATTGCTGTACAGGCGACCCTGGTTAATTTCCCCCCGCTGCTTGTAAGGAGTTTGTACGTTCTCCCCGTGACCGCATGGGTTTCCACCAGTTTCTTCACACAGTCCAAAGATCTACGGTTAGTAGAGTAATTGGTCATTGTAGATTGTCTCATGATTAGGCTAGAATTAGATTGGGAGATTGCTGGGAGGCAAGGCTCAAGGGGCCAGAGGGGTCTAATCCATGTTGTATCTCAATAAAAATAAAAATAAAATATTTCCAAATCCAGGTGGTATGAGTCTCTTGGATCTGGCTTACGGTCTGGATCTCCTCAATGTTGATATGCATAGATCTGGGAGGTGTTGTTGAACAAGTGCTGCATTTTGTAATGGAACCACAGTGCACTGCCAGTGGTGGAGAATGAATGGGTGACAGTCCATGGCCTCCTCTACTGCAGTGATGAGGTTGGAAGATCACATCACCTGGATTTGTCTGGGTAGCCTCCAACCTGATGACATGAGCATCGATTTCTTGAACTTTCAGTAATTGCCCCACCTCACCACTCCCCCATTCCCATTTCCCTCTCTCACCTTATCTTCTTACCTGCCCATCAATTCCCTTTGGTGATCCTCCCCCTTCCCTTTCTTCCATGGCTTTCTGTCATCTCCTGTCAGATTCCCCCTTCTCCAGCCCCTTGCCTCTTTCACCAATTGGCTTCCCAGCTCTTTACTTCACCCCTCCCCCTCTCCTGGTTTCACCCATCACCTGCTACCCCGTACCTCTTCCTCCCTCCCCCCACCTTCATAATCTGACTTCCCATTCTTCCAGTCCTGAGGAAGGGTCTTGCCCCGAAATGTCGACTGTTTCCTCTTTTCCAGACTGGCCTGCTGAGTTCCTCCAGCAGTTTGTATTTCCAGCGTCTGCAGGTTTTCTCTTGTGCCGATCAGGGCAGATTGTCTTGGATGGTACTGAACCTGCTAAAGGTGGGTGGACAGCACTCCATCACTAGACAGCGAGTGGTTCAGGAAATCAGACGTCAGTCATGGCAGACAGTGCACTACACAAGGTGGTGGATAGGGCACCTTGTCCTGAGTGATACAATTTAAGAAGGATGACGAAGGGTCTCAGCCCGAAACGTCAACATCACTTCCCCCTATAGATGCTGCCTGGCCTGCTGTGTTCCACCAGCATTTTGTGTGTGTTGTTGTTTGAATTTCCAGCATCTGCAGATTTCCTCGTGTAAGAAGGATGGCCTGGTTTCTAAAACACAACCACATGAGTTTTGCAGCAAAAATCAAAATTTAAACTTGAAATTCAATCAAATAAAGTTTTAAAATAAACACACACATACAGAAACACAAATACTGTGAAGATTGCCAAAGTGATTTCTCTTTTTAATACTGTGGTGTAATTTATAGCCTTCCAATACATTTCATACTTGAGACCAAATCAGCTCTGACCTTTGGTTGCAATTACTCATCAGTTTTACAGTACATCTACTTTAAAAGGATTAGCTTTATTGGTGACTTGCACGTGGAAATGCAGTGAAATGTGCCATTGCATCAAATCAAGTCGGTAAACATTGCGATGGGGGCAGCCCGCATCAAACAAACAAGCTGACTAACAATAAGGAAACTTTGACCATTTCTTCGCATATATTTTCCATCCAGTGATTTAGAATAGGGAGTGTTAGTTATTCTTAATGCTCGATGGAGATCTACCGCCAAGGGCAGAACGATGCGAGTTCTTTAAAAAGTTTGGCTCGAGAAGACATTTGCAGCACAATGATTATCAAAAGAACCCGCACCTGGTCGCCCTATATTATTGTTCCTTCATTATACTGGGAAATGGAACAACTTGCACGCGAAATTTAGCATTAAACTATGAGAGGAGAGATGAACCCTGGTAACTAAAATTAACAGTCTTTAAAAGGCAGCTTTAAAAGGCTGAGAACGGGGCAGGGGTAGTCAAGTGTGATAAACGTTTCAGGAACACCTTCTTCCCCTCTGCTCTCAGATTTCTGAATCCAGATGAACATAGTTTTTAACCCTCTTTTGCACTTTTCATTTATATCCTGATATTGTTATTTTAAATGTCTTGCACTGTTCTGCTGCCACGGAACAACAAATGTCAGCGATAATAAAACTGATGGTGATCCACAGCTTTCTGCTCTGCCCAAAGTTAAAAGGATTAGAGCCAGAAGTGTTACAAACACGAGAAAATCTGCAGATGCTGGAAGTCCAAAGCAACACGCGCGAAATGCTGGAGGAACTCAGCAAGTCAGGCAGTATCTTATGGAAAGGAGTTGACGTTCCGGGCCGAGACCCTTCATCGGGGCTGGAAAGGAAGCCTGAAATGTTATCTCGTTTCCATTTACCGCTGGGAGTTTCTTCCGTCATTTTCTGTTTCATGAAATTTGGCAAATCAAATAATCAACCATTTTTCCACAGTTCCCGTACGGCAAGCGGGCAGGGGGAACACGGCTACAAATCTATGCCTTCGAGACTCCCAAAGGGCCCGTTTACCGCCGCAGGACTTAAATTGGGAGAACGTAAACTGGTAGGATAAGATTAATCTTTTTATTTGTCCCAACACTGAGATTGCCGCCCTTTTAATTGCGTACTTTTCCCAAGTTGTGTATATAACTGAGTGTTCTGTACCTTACACAGATAATTTCACAAGCACAAAAGATTTCACATTTGCTGACTATAGACACGTTAAATACTGAATGTGCAACACGTTTTGGTCCAGAGCCAAACCACGTATCCCTTTGACAAAGGAAAGGCACAACGCCGTACGCACTTACCCTGCGCCGATCAGATGGGGACTGGAGGCAAATAGGAGGAAATAATCCAGGGGACGCGTCTGGCTTCTCACTGTGCCTGCCTCACCCCGTCAAGGGTCATCATCTGCGTCCCTACCGCAACAAAGTCCATTCAAGGCGCGCAGAGAGGCGATCACGCCAGCCGCAGGTTGATTTGACACCCTGTGTGTGTGTGGATTCGCTCGTCTCCGCCTGGGGAGGGTGGAGTCTCCGGCCGAGCAGGTGAGCGTGTCGTTGTGAAATTCAGACGGGGGAGGGGGTGGTAGCTCACTCACTCTCTTCCTCACCTCTCCAACTGCAACCCCCCCACCCCCCGAGAAATCCTCGATCTCAGTGCTTAAGACAAAACAATTAGCTATTCCCATGGTTTCATCAAAGCTCAAGGATTTCCCGATGGAAGTGTGCCGCGCCGAAACGCATGTCCTGTAACAGACCATTCAACAACAGCCGTAAATTGGCGCGATGTTACACTATTTGGCACAGAGCCCTGGGCCGTGTTCAACGACAGCAATTATGTGCTTTCCAGAGGGCGAAAGGAGCAATTGTATCAAAGGTCTCAGATTATAGAGGGACGATCTCAATCAGGGTGCCGGGCACACGGGTGTGACTGAGCCATTATTTGTTCCTCGATCAATACCACTGAAATTAGTTTTGGTTACGTTGCTGAGTCTCAAATGGCTGTTCTATTCCCTACATTAGGACAGTGCATACATTATTTCAATGGTACCTTTCATAGCTCCAAGACAATGTTAACATTATTGTTACAGATTCATAGAGAAACAGCAAGAGGCCATTCACTTCGCTGAGTCCATATCAACCACCAACCACCCATTTAGGCTATTTCCTAGTTATCTCTTTTTAAAATAATCTCCCCACATATCTATCAACTCCTCCCATATTCTAATCACCTACGTGCCAGGGACAATTCTCATTTGTCGGTGGATTTATCTGCCCATGCATCTGCGGGATGTGGGAGGAAACTGGAGCAGCATTAGCAGATGGAAAATATGTAAACTCATGGCAGGTTGCATTGGAATCCAGGTCTATGGCTCCACCAGGCAGTGCCTTCTCCAGCTCAGTATCACTTTCGCCAATGACCTTTCCAGCTCTTAGCTTCATCCCACCCCCTCCGGTCTTCTCCTATCATTTCGCATTTCCCCCTCCCCCCACTACTTTCAAATCTCTTACTATCTTTCCTTTCAGTTAGTCCTGACGAAGGGTCTCGGCCTGAAATGTCGACAGCGCTTCTCTCTATAGATGCTGCCTGGCCTGCTGTGTTCCACCAGCATTTTGTGAGTGTCTCTACCTGCTGGTGCTACACTTAGTTGTAAGGTGACAATCACAACAGCCAAACTCACCAAATGTAACCAGCACCAGATAATCTCTTGATTCAATGTGCAAATTCTAGATCTAACTCTGGTTCTAATTATTTTAAGTTAGTACCAGAGGAACTTTTGCATCCGCTTGAGAGGGTAGACAGGACAACACGTGGAATTGCTCCCACAGTGGAGTAGTCCAGTGGATTTTTTTTTTGTTCTGCTCCCTACTGTGGGGTTTAACCCCATAAACTCAGGAAGCCATCTGGTATGGGGAAGGGGGCACTGCATAGGATCGAAATAAGCTGCAGTAAGTTGTAAACGCAATCAGCTCCATCATGGGCACCAGCCTCCCCATCACCCAGGACATCTTCAAGGAGCGATGCCTCAAAAAGGTGGCATCCGACATTAAGGACCCCACCACCCAGGACATGCCCACTTCTCATTGCTAACATCAGGGAGGAGACACACACTCAGCAATTCGGAAACAGCTTTTTCCCCTCTGCTATCTTACTTCTGAATGGACATTGAACCCATAAACTCACCACTTTTTTTGCACTAGTTATTTAACTTAATAAAAACAGATTTTATGTATTTATTGTTGCCGGTGATATTAAACCTGATTCGGATTCTGACAAGAGCCAAAGGAAGGAATCTATCACAACACTTAGCAACCCACATGAAATAAAGTGATTGGTGTACCCAGGTAGGAATATTTTTCTGCAGTGAAATAGAAACAAAAAACTGTAACCTGGCACAGAGAAACAAGAAAAAAAGCTAGAAGTTGATTCTATGTAACACAATATTGGTTGAAGTGACTTCAAATTTTACGACGTATACCAGCGATATTAATTCTGATTCTGTGCGCAAGGGTAATTCAGTGAAAAGCCACTCTTCAGTTGAATGTCATGGAACATAGATAAAAGAGCTAAGACTGTTGGCAAAGAATCTGTAAAAACATGGTCAGAGACTGAGAGCAGAAGAATGCTGTAAATATTCCGCTGAGATTTATGCAAGAATGCAATTGGCTTATTCGCAGAGTATATTATTACTGTGTGTTCATTCCTGTCAAGATAAGCTTCCGACTCTGAATAAGCTCTGAATAAACACAGCTCCACTTTACCTTGAGAATACCTGCTCAAGAGACAATTTATGTAGCACCTTTAAATGTACCAATATCATCTCAAGCAGGGACATTATCAGAATAAATTGTTGCCTAAGCACAAGGGTAGTTGAGCAAAATCTCGATGAAATGGTAGGACATTAACAGTAACTTAGAGGGGGTAAAAGTAGAGATTAGTAGAGGTTTAAGTAGCGAATTTCATAAGTTCAGGATAGTGGCAGCAGAAGGCACAGGTTGGAATTGTAGTGGTGGTGTGATGTGAGAGCTGTGGAACTGAAGAAGATAGGGTGGGGTCAACTATGCAGACGTTTGAAATGAGCATAAAAAGGAATGTTATTGACATCTACAAAAGATGAACCATTAATTCCCCTTCTCCAAGTGCCAAAATTAATTTGACAGACTTTCTTTTGGAACGTTAGGAACAGAAACACAGCCAGGTCTTTAACACTTAGCAGTCTCACAGAGGATGTGGTGAATACTTAAATATTGAAACCAAATGAAAACCTGCTGACTCTGTACAGCAGTTAAATCAGTGTCTGTACAGGTAGAGTTAGGATGTGGCTCAGAATCAGATTCAGAGTTGATAACGCTAGCATATGTCATGAAATTTGTTGTTTTGCAGCATAATAATAAAACAATCGATAAATAGCACAAAAAGAGAGCAGAAAATGAAAAAAAAAGTGAGGTAGCATTCAGGAGTTCCTTCTCCATTCAGGAATCTGATGAGTGTGTGTCTTCAGGCTCCTGTACTTCTTCCTTGATGGTAGCAATGAAAAGGGAGCATGTCCCGGGTGATGAGGTCCATTTATTCTGATGAGAGAATATCTTCAAAATTCTAAGATTTATATGATTATTATCTGTAGTCCATCTTGCTCTCCTTCAGTTTTCTGTGTTTTCCTTCCTGTTGCTGATTGGTGGGATGAAGTTCCGGGTGGGCAATATGTTAGTTTTTGTGAGAGGGAGGGGTTGGGGTTTGGCGTTTGATGTTCTAGCTGCCAATTTTTATGTGGGCAATCTGTTAGCTTTTGTGCGAGGGAGGGGGTGGGGGTTGCAAGTTTTGCTTCTTTTTCCTTTTCATGTCGGGAGAGGGTTGATGTATTGTCTTTCAATGACTCCCATGTTTTTTCTGTATTTCATGGCTTTCTGGAGAAAATGAACACCAGAGTGTTGTGTTGTATGTGCATACTTTGACAATAAGATAAACATTTACAGGATCCTTAGACAAGTGAGACTGTCAAATAGGCTTCATATGTTCATGAAAAATTAAAATCTTTCTTAATCTTTGTACACAGATCTGGTCTCTGATTGGATTCCTTATTGGTTATTGGTGGATATTTGAGGACAACATCAATTCAAGCATTGGTTGATGTTAAGGACATTAGCAAACAATAGGGTGTTAATACAACATTTACAGAACTCTGTAGGTGGGAAACAAATGTTTAAAGAGGCTTTTTCAGCACTGGACTAGACAAGTCAAGAACTGTTGAATAATTAAAACACAAAAATACAACTGCAGATGCTGTGGATCAAAGAATATGTGCACAACGGGGGAAGAACTCAGCAGGTCAGGCAGCATCCGTGAGAAAAGAGTAGCCAACGTTTCGGGCCGAGACCCTTCATCAGGAATGGGGGGGGAAGAGAGGGCCGAAGTCCAGTAATAGAGATAGGGGAGGGGGAAGGGCTAGAGGCACCAGGTGGAAAACCAATCAGAGGAAAGATAAAGGGGGGAGGGGATAAGCATGAAAGAACTGTAGAGATAAAGAAGCAGAAAGTTGAAAGGGGAGAGCCTCTAGGCCAGGGGTGGGCAAACTTTTTGACTTGTGGGCCACAAAGGGTTCTAAAATTTGACAGGGGGGCCGGACCAGGAGCAGATGGACGGAGTGTTTTGATAATACACCTCATAAGAGAAAATAAAATATCATGGGATATGTAGAAAACATGTGCTTTAATTTCAATTGAAAATGAATAAATGCATTACAACAAAATATATGTCTTTGAAGTCCCATGGTATTTAGCTATTTATTGAAATGACTTTTAAAACACTGAAAATTAAATGAATAAAATACAACTTTTTTTAATAGTAACAGTTATTATTTTAAAGCACTGAAAATTCTGTTATCTTTCAAGATATTATCATCATCACTCTCCTCCTGACTGTCTTTATTTCAAAAACGGTAGGAGATGCAGGTCTACTTGTCCTGCTCCTTCTTATTCAATTGTCCCCTGTGCCAAAACTCAACAACGACCGCGTTATTTGATCTGGAGCGCATTTTTTATTTTGAGAACGTACGTGCACCTGCGCACTACTCATGTCCATCACTTAACAGAAATGACATGTAACATGTAAGGCTTATTGAAAAAAATATTTTCAAATGCATTTTTTACATAACACAACGAAGTAACTTATTTTTAATTTCAGTGGGAACAGTGTTGTTGGTCTCCTTTTTTAGCCAGCGCATCAAAGTCTGGATTTAGTTTTGTTGTGGCGATTCTCAGGATGGATCTGAGGTGTTGGTCAGTTAACTTGGATCTGTGGCTGGCTTTGTTGATGTTCATGACGCTGAACGCCTGTTCACACAAATAGGTCGAGCCGAACAAAGAGTAAAGCGCAAATGTGGAGTAATACGCTGCACCTCAACAAAGGTCAATGTATATAGAGTGCGTCATCTATTGGGAAAACGCCAGAATTGCGGGGAAAAAACGCTAACAAGATTTATTAATATAATTTCATCAAGTTCTGCGGGCCGGATTAAAAAGCTTAACGGGCCGCATATGGCCCCCGGGCCGTAGTTTGCCCATGCCTGCTCTAGGCCCTACCCCCTCCCCTATCTCTATTACTGGGCTTCAGCCCTCTCTCCCACCCCACCCCCCATTCCTGATGAAGGGCCTCGGCCCGAAACGTTGGCTACTCTTTTCTCACAGATGCTGCTGAGTTCTTCCAGCGTTGTGTACGTATGCTGTTGAATAATTAAAGTTTTAAGATAGATACAGTAATACTTTATTGATCCCAAAGGAAATTACTGCATCACAGTGGCATTACAAGTGCACAGATGTCCAAACATTCTAAGTTGGAAAAAAGTTACCTCAAAAGTAAGATGCACAAGATTTACAAGTCAAAGGTGACAAGATTTACGAGATTTCCAAGTTCACACTGATAAATTAATAGTGCAAGAAATACTGTAATTTTATTCAGCCATGGGTGCACATTCACACCACCCAGATAAGAAGTGATGGTAGTATTGCACTGTCTGTCTGCAATAGCAGGGTGCAGTAAACAGAGCTAAACAGAGCTTAATAACGGTTTAATAGGGGGGGGGAACTATCACTTCCCCAGCTCAGTTGACTCATTATAGACCCTAATGGCCGAGGGTAAGAGTGGCCTCATATGGTTCTCTTTGGAGCAGTGAAGTTGCTTTGTCTTAAGTGGACTAGTTGTAGTTGTAGTTTGCCACATGTTTATCTGCCTTCAACAGATCATTACTGATCTCATAAAAGAAGGGTTTTAATTGTAAAAGGATCTTCAACACCTATTCAAGTCAATCAAAAACTCATTGGAGTTAATGAAGTGCATTTTAACTATTGTCACTCTTTTAGTGTAGGAAAAGCAGAATAAATTTGCTAATAGCAAGAACCACAAACAGCCCAAAGCATCGATTTCAAATGATTTCCTAATGAAGGGTCTCGCCCCAAACCATCAACTGTATACTCCTTCCTCCAACATTTTTTGTGTGTTTCCAGCATTGGCAGATTTTCTTGTTTTTATATTTTGAATTATGTTGATTTTAGGAATAATATGTGGAAAGCACCAAATAGGTCAGAGAAAATCTGCAAATGCTGGAAATCAAATTAATGTACACACAAATGCTGGAGGAACTCAGCAGGCCAGGCAGTGTCTATGGAAAAGAGTAAACAGTTCACGTTTTGGACCGAGACCCTTCATCAGGACTCAAATCATCTGTCCTGATGAAAGGTCTTGGCCCAAAACATCAACTGTTCCTCTTTTCCATAGATGCTGCCTAGCCTGCTAAGTAGCTCCAGCATTTTGTGTGCAGAGAGAAACTGAGTCAACATGTCGGGTCAATGACGTATTGTACAGTTTCCAGCAACTACAGATTTTGCTCCTTGGTTTAACATCGCATTGAACTTACTGACAGCGCAGCACTCCCAACAGAGCACTGGAGCCTTGGCCGGGAAAATTGTGAATTGGAAATTAAATCCTCAAATTCTTGTCTTTCGACAACTCAGAGGACCTATCCCAGGCCCAAGACGTTGATGCACTCACAAAGAAAGCACGCCAGCAGCTCCATGTCGTGAGGAGGTTTGGTGTGTCACCAAAGATCTTAAACAATTCTATAGATATACAGTGAAAAGTAGTCAAAGTGGTTGCATGATGGCCTGGTATGTTGTATCTAATGCAGACACCCCACCTCTCCCCAAAGTTCCGGAAGTCTCCTGCATACTGATAGCGGCTCCCTGATGCCCGCAAATTATATACAATATCCCAGAAATCGATTTTTTTGTGAGCGAGAGAGAGGGAGAGGGAGAGGGGAAGAGAGAGAGGGAACGAGAACTGGCAGAGAGTTCCAAAAAAGAAAATATACTTCACCCCAGACTACACTAAAGTGTACCCCTGCCTAATAGCGGTCAAAAACAATGACAGTGTTGCTCGCTGCACTGTTTGCAACAATGACTTTACTATTGCCCATGGTGGGTTAAAATGTAAAAGACATGTTGAGGTAAATTTATCAGGTGTCACTCATCATTAGCATACCTAATGTTATTTAAAATAGCTGGCAAACTGCTAAGGAGCTACTCTATTGCAGACATTCCATCTCTCGGGGAGTCTCCCGCAAATTGATGGTGTGACCTCCCTGAAATGAGTTTTTGCAGGGTGGGATGTCTGCCAATGCACAGGATCACAAGAGGTTATAGACTGGGCCAGCTCATCATGGGCAAAACCCTCCCTGACTTCAAGGACATCTTCAAGAGGCAGTGCCTCAATAAGGTGGCATCCATCTTTGCTCACATCATCTGGGACGTGCCCCCTTCTGCCATCACGGAGGAGGTACAGGAAACTGAAAATACATTTGCTTTAGGAACAGTTTCTTATCTTCTGCCATCAGATTTCTGAACGGTTCATGAAGACGACCTCACTGTTCCCTTCTTTGAAATATTTACATTTGTAATTTATAGAGTTGTATAGTTTTTTACACTGTACTGCTATCAGAAAGCAGCAAATTTCATGCCTCATGTCAGTGATAATAAATTCTGAACTTAGAAGCAAGAGTGTGAAACACAGATAATACCTATTATTGACAAAACACAAGAAAATGTGCCAATACTGGAGATCCAAAGCAGCACAAACAAAATGCTGGAGGAACTCAGGCAGCATCTCTGGAATAGAGAAAAAGTTGACATTTCAGGCTGAGACCCTTCTTCAGTCTTGATGAAATATTGACCATTTCCTCCAGCCTTTTCTTTGAGTTGCTTAATACCTATATTGTTGCCCTTGGCAACACACAAGGTTAACAGTTTTAGATGTAATTCTGCAGTTCCCATTTACACCTCTTCCTGACCCAGTTTTTGTTTCTTTATTTGTCTCATGACTATTCCTGTTCCTTCTGGACAATCTCTTGCTTCTTTACCTACCCATTACTACCCACTCAAATTATCACCCTCTACTTCATTTAATCTCTCCTGCCCTTCGAATTGAAACAATTCATTACCAGCATCACCACTCAAAAAAAAAGACAAAATGTTACATGTGGTTCTACAATTGTTTACAAAATGTGCAATGCAGTGAAAGAGTTGCTGCTTCAAAGCTCAAGCAACTGGGTTCAATCCTGACCCCTGGTGCTATCTGAGTAGAATTTGAACATTGGTCCTATGACCATAAGTTTCCTCAAGGCACCTGAGATATTTCTCACATCCCAATGGCACGCAGATTGGTGGTGTAACTGACCACTTATCATTTACCCCCATCACGTAGTTCCTTTGCAGAATCTGGCAGGAAGAGTTGATGGAAATATGGGAAGTACAACAATGGATGACTGTCAGATCAGTACAAATGGGCACTTCGTGATCCACAAAGTCTTTCTTCGGAGGTGGTCTTCTGCACACCACTGTTGTACCACACATTTATTTGAGTTACTGTCACCTTCTCGTCAACTTGAACCAGTCTGGCCATTCTCCTCTGATGTGCCCTCTCATTAACAAGGCATTTTCACCCACAGCACTGCCACTGACTGGATGTATTTTGTTTTCCCACACCATTTTCTATAAGCTCTGGAGACCGTTGTGCATGAAAACCCCAGGAGGTCGGCAGTTGCTGAGATACTCAAACCATCCTGCCTGCTAGCAACAATCATTCCACAATCAATGTCACCTAGACCACATTTCTCCCCCATTCTGATGTTTGGTCTGAACAATAACTGAATCTCTTGACCATGTGTGCAAGACTTTATGCTTTGAGCTGCATCCACATCATTTGCTGATTGGATATTTGCATTAACAAGCAGCTGTACCTAATAAAGTGGCCACTGAGTGTATAAACCTGTTAGATGCTGTCTGGCCTGCTGCGTTCTGCCAGCATTTTGTGTTTTTTATTTATTTCCAGCATCTGCAGAGTCACTCGTGAAACCTGTTAGTATGTTCCTTCTCAGCTTCTTGCTTAGTATTCACAGCAAACAGTTCCCACAGGCAGAGTCTCCATTTGGAACTTTTGGTAAACAATCTCAAAAACTCTGGTTGATTAAAAAGCACATCAGAGCCTTCTGGACTCAGCTATTCTACAGTCCCTGTTTATATCTCCTCTAGATCTATTATTTCTTCTTTTCCTTGTCCTATGACTTCATCCTTGTGTTTTATGATATCATTCATTTTTATCATTCAACTTTCCTGCCTTCTCTCCTATCACAGTACTCCCTGTTGGTTTTTGCTTTCCTCCAATGCCAAATATGTAATCACCCCTTCCCCATTCATTTTGTCATAAAGACCACTCACTTCCACATCCATAATATCTCCAATTCTAGCCCTGCCTAATCTTATCTGCTGTTTCTAACCTTCATACATGTCTTAATTATTCTTAATTATGTCTTAAAGTTCTCTTGGTCGAACTCCCATCATTCCCCCCTTTGCAAACTAGAAGTCATCAAAATATCTGCTGACTACAGGCAACCTTAGACCAAATTCTACAGCGTGTCTTAAACCCTAACTTTCAGACTTGTACAGAGCCCTAGCTAGACAAGACTTCAATTTAAAAATTCTCCTCAATTCCTTACATGGCCCTGTTCCTCCCAATTTCTGTAAAGAGTTCCAGTGAACTCAATGCAGTCTTGTCAATCAACCCAGGATTTAATTGTCCTGTTATTTGTGCTGTACCTTCAACTATCTGAATTGCAAACTTTGCAATAAAACCATTCCCAAAACCTCTCTGTCTCACAATGCACTACTCCTTTAAGATATTCCATTGAAAGGCGCCAAGCTTTTGGATACCTACCCCACCAGCTGCTTGAGCACTTCGGCTTTTTCTACTTAATAGGGCCCTTGTGAAGTAACTAAAGGCATTTTCAATATGCCAAAGGTGTTATACAAAGGGAACCTCATATCCTTTGCTCACTTGTCCAATCTTTGTATTGGGATTTAACTTGGAAGTTAATTCCTGGGATTTAACATATTGGATGACCTGTCCTGGGCCATGCACATCAGTGTCTTTAATTTCTTTAAGAAGCTTCAGTTTGTCATTGAACACTCTGACAAACTTCTACAGATGTTAAAGGTATCCCAACTGGTTGCCTTATAGTCTGGAATGGCAATTCTAATACACAAGAACGTCAGAGGCTGCGGAGAGTCATGGACTCTGCCTAATCGATCACAAGCACATCCCTTCCTACCAATAGTTGTATCTAGAGGAGGTGCTGCCTCAGTAGGTCAACAATCATCATCAAAAATCCCCACCATCTAGGCCACACCTTCCTTTTGCAGCTACTGTTGGGTAGGTACAGAGGCCTGAAGTCCCCCACCACCAGGTTCAAGAACAGCTACTTCACTTCAACCAACTGGTTCTTGAACCAACCAGCACAACTGTAATCACTAGATTTTAGCAACATAATGATCATTTTGTGCTAAAATGAATTATGCTTGTTTTTGGTTTTATGTTCTCTCTTTAAAAATTGCTTATGTTTAACTTGTGTTTTTCTTTTGAATCCTGTTTATATGGTGGTTGTGGGCTGAATGGCCTGCAATGTGCTGTACTGTTCTATGTTCTGTGATGCTGCTGCAAGAACATTTTTTCATTGTACATGACAATAAAGTCTGATTTTGAAACACAATGTAAAGTAAATCAAAAATTTCATTAAATTCAGCCAGTTAAATCATATGTTTGCACAAGTTTGTCTCTGTGGCAGTAAGTGCAATTAATGTGATAAGTACAATGCAAGTTAATTTTTAACAATGTAACCTATGCCTTGTTCATGAAATATAATAGACCTAGGAGGTGAGTTTTATCAGCAGCATGAATTGGAAAATCACTAATTCTACAGTGGAAAATGACTATGACCAATTTCTGAATTGAATTATCTCACTCCCAAAATTCAGCCATGGACTTGTCTCCATATCAGATCCAAGCTGGATTCTGTATAGAGTTCCATGTGACAGGAGGAGGCCGGTTCTCCCACTAACACCGTGCCATTTCACAGAGAATGCCGTCTCCCCACTGTAATATATTCCCTCAACACCAACTACAATTTACTCCCCACCAGTTCTCCAAGCAGCAACTTCCATTAGGGGTGACTTTTAGTGGCCAATTCCTCCAAGAGGACCACAATCTTATCCTACGGTTTGGAGGTGTGTGTGCCTCAATGAACTAGAGAGCTAAGTTGGCTGGAGTCAGGACTTTGTGCTTTGGCTCTTGGAAAGTTCACCCATGCCAAACAGGTCAAAGGGTAGAGGCCAGACAGAAAGTGGTTCACCGGTCCTCCAGGTTTGGGGGTTCAGCTCAGGGCTAACAATCCTGACTGTTAAAACAAAACTGTTATGGAAACAGCAGTGAAGAATCCTCCTGCATCTGAGTGTGACGGTATTCCTGAGTCTCCACCCAGGACTTGCATGACTGACAGTAGTGGAAACTGAAGGGAAGCTGCTGACACGATGAAGGAAGCCCTGAACCTCACCAGAGATGGAGGTCCTTCATTGCGGCCCCGAACGCCAGCAGTGTAAAGGCCAGTAACGTAATGGTGGCCAATTCCCCTAACAACGAGCTCATCTTTGGGATCACCCAGAGGAAATCCTTCTGGCCATGGAAAATGTGCAAACTCCACAGGGAAAGCACCCAGGGACTGAACTGAAGCTGTGAAGTGTGAGGTAGCACTGTGCTGCTCCTGTTGGGCCTTAGGCACTGCTGAGTTTTTTCTATGACTAACTCAGGTATGCACAACAAGATTCAACGTGCTTCCCATTGCGCAGATGATGACCTTCATTGACAATTGAATTTAAAACCATTGAGTGTATTCTGGCAAAATTTGTGGCATTGATTATAGTCTGAGCAGCAGGCAATCATTCAGTGTGCTAGGGTCACAAGTTGGTTAAACTTACTTGTGAATTATTAAGTGTCCGTACAAAATTGGTAAGCAGGTTAAGGCATTGAGAGATAAACATTCATAGACCATGAACTAGGGCACCAGTGCACTCTGAAGGGTACATCCTGAGGAATAGCCTCTCAAACACTTCATAGATGCCTTAAACAGGAAGATGGAGTGGTATTGACTCAATCCAAGATAATGCATTGAACTAATGGGACAATGAAGGTACAGAAAAAACATGTAGAAGGGATATATGTAGGGCATTTGTTTTTTACACATAGAATGTGGTGGATGCCTGGAATGTGTTGCCTGAGGTGCTGGTGAAGGCAGATACAACAGGCATTTAATACACTCTTGGTCAAATGAATGTGCAGAGAGCGTGACCTAATTGTCTTCCTCCTCCTTTCCTTACTGATCTCCACTGGCCCCTTGCTCCAGCAGATTTTACAACTCCCAGTCTTTGAAGCACTTTTGAAGACCAGTTCCAGGAAAATACTGTACAATCTGCTGTGTAAAGTGAATGGTGCAGGGGATAATGCCTGAGGCACACCCGTGAGTTTTTCCATTCCAGCAAGGTCCTGCCTACGTTACAGATGGCGGTCCTTGACCAGACCTTACCCACGCTAGGATTGACATGCAAGGTTCCATTATCAGTGCATTTTAGGCATCTTTTTGTTCACAGACTAACACTGGAAAAACTACTGTCACTAAATCTTGATCTCTGGTCCCAGTTCATGATGGCATGGACATTAATTTCTCAGATTTCTGGTTAAGCCCCCCCCCCCTTCACCATTCCCCATCCCCTTTTCCCTCTCTCATTTTCTCTCCTTGCCTGCCCATTGTTCCCCCCCCTTTTTTCTTCCATGGCCTTCTGTTCTTTTCCATCAGACTCCCCCTTCTCCAGCCCCGTATCTCTTTCACCAATCAACTCCCAGCTCTTTTCTTCACCCCTCACCCTCCCCGTTACACCTATCACCTTGTGTTTCTCTCTCCCCTCCCCCAACCTTTTAAATCTACTCCTCAGTTTTTTTTCTCCAGTCCTGCCGGAGGGTCTTGGCCTGAAACGTCGACTGTGCTCTTTTGCATAGATGCTGCCTGGCCTGCTGAGTTCCTCCAGCATTTTGTGTGTGTCCCAGTTCAATTGTAGTTTAATCAGAAAAACATATATTCTGCTTCTGATTTACTATTTAATATAAACACGACTATTAAATTAAAGCACCACAGTAGCATAGCGATTAGCGCGATGTATCCACCTCTACCATCTTTGCTGGCAGTGCATTCCACGCACCCACCTCTCTCTGTGTGAAAAACTTACCTCTGACATCCCCCTTGTACCTGCTTCCAAGCACCTTAAAACTGTGCCCCCTCGTGTTAGCCATTTCAGCCCTGGGGAAAAAGGCTCTGGCTATCCACACGTCCAATGCCTCCCATCATTGTAAATTGGGGACGTTGGGAGCTGGGCTGTGCAAACTGAAGGGCCGAAAGGGCCTATTCTGTGCTGTATCTTTAAATAAACAAAAATAAAAATAAATAAAAGCCTCACAGACTAACCCCTATACCAGAGGTCGGCAACCTGCGGCTCCGGAGCCATGTGCGGCTCTTTGATCTCTGTGATGTGGCTCCCCGTGGTTTGTTAGCTTTTGAAATGTAATTCGAAATTTGAAGATTATGGTGATCTTGTACAATCTGAAAACTTTGCGGAGACACCGTTTCCTGGCACATCCGAACCGGCTCACAATTAGCCAGCGTTCCGGCTAAGGGTGATAGCCTACGGGGGTTTGTGAGTACGTGTCTTTTGGAGCATCCGCGGCCACGGGGACGGGTTGAGGGAGGCTTTAAAGCAAGGCTGTTTAGTTCGAATAAAGTTACCTTTGACTGCAGTCTTTATTTTAGCGCTGCATGTAGCACAGCGCTACAACGTGTTTTTTTATCGCTATTAATATACATCACCACTGCCAATGCCTGACACCCGCCAGTGCGCGCATTCTTTTAATTCTTCAATCCAAGGTAGGCTACCTACGGAGTAACCTTCAACCCAACGTCTTTTTTTCGGAGTTCAAAATGTTTTTGTTGCATGCAGAAATGTAATTTCGTTTTCTCTGCAGGAGTTCATCAATTTCATAAATGCAACACATTATAGTTTGTTTATACATAGCATAAAGGCAAAAAAAAACCCTTTGTATGCAGTGTTATTTCATTTTGTGGCTCCCAGTGTTTTCTTTTCTGTGGGAAATGGGTCCATATTGGCTCTTTCAGTGGTAAACGTTGCCGACCCCTGCCCTATACAGATGATAGAACCAAGCTGCTGTGATCAACAGAAGTCATCCACTCAGTGTGAAATAATGTAACGAACAGACTGAGTAAACTTGCCAAACTCACATTTCGGCTGAACACGTTTTGCCAGTACTGAGTGACCTAATTTCATTATTTTTAATCCAGGTACTCTTATCATTTTACTAAGATAAAAGCACCCTCTGAAAGTTTGCCTAACTCTAATCAAATACCAACAGAAATGTACTGGATTTTAATAATCATTAAACTATTGCAATGCACACAAAATGCTGGAGGGATTTCGAGCATCTGCAGATTTTCTCTTGTTAGTGATCATTAGACTATAACTCGTTGAGTATAGTTACATGACTATTAAAATGTCAAGTGGTAATTGATCTGAAACAGAGAAGGAAGCTCCTTCAAAGACTTAAGGCTTAATGTCGAGATGTCCTCAGAGCTCTCATGCAACTGCGTACTTCAATTTACCTAGCGCCAGGCATAGTGCATGTTACTCCACTCCCATGACTATTCGCCCTCTGAAAAACATTGCTCTTCTCCTCGCCTCTGTGAATTGGCCAGACTCCTTGATAGTTTTATACTACCAGTGCAATGGGACATATTCTATCAGCAATTTAGGACTTCCAACCTTTCCAAACTTTTGACTTTTTTCTTACTCAGCTGTATATGGAATGGACAGCTGGAGGAACTGCATCACCTCTGACTTAAGGCCAATTTATGCTTCTGCGTCGAATCTACGCTGTAGGTAACCACATACCCTACGCTGTAGCCTGACGTACACCTCCCCAAAAATGTAACTACGCGTCGCAGCGATGTAGACCGCAACAACTATGATTGGTGCGCTTGGTAGCATCGCATTTCCTCCTACGCATTTCCGGTTGCTTCTTCTCTGCCATTTTCGAATTGAGAGAGGAGAGAAGAACATGGAAGACGGACCAAACTGAGGAGAGGTTAATTGAGGAAGTTCAAAAATATGTACATACGAGCATGAAGAAACTCAATACAGTGGCCAACTAGCGTTTTGGCGGTGAATTGCAGAGCGACACAGACACACCAACGCACAGGTATAAATGCTCACAACAGCGTAGGCCACTTGCGTAGGCTACAACATAGAGCTTATGCAGAAGTATAAATCAGCCTTTAGCTGAGTATGTCCAGCATTTTCTATTTGTAACATCGCCAAGTGTCTTTTCTCCAGTTATCTACACCTTTCTGTGAAGCACTGAATCGGTGTAGGTAAATGATTATATCTACACTATCTACAGTACATTGCCCAAAGAACAGAGAGGGAACTGCCCAGTTATTCCACTTCCAAATGAATTTGAGAGAAGGAGCTATCCTCAGGAGAATATTGCATACATATTTTAGGGACATGACCTTGGCTTAATGATCAGGTTCCAGGATGGCGTTCGAACATGTAAATCCCACTTACAGAGCTGCTAAACAAGCTAACTCGTTTCAGTTTATGATGGTTCAGTGGGCAGAATGCTCATATTTCTTGACTCAGCTCTTGGAGGACTATTCGTCCATGCCACACACCAGAGACTGTATTTAGGTCGCATTCAAAGAGTTCAAGTCAAGGCAATGTTGTAGGGGGTACCACCTTTTTGCAGATCCAGGACTCATCTGCTCTCTCATTGATGTGAAGGACCTGGTGGATTTACTTTGAAGATATCGAGACATCCACCCTTCAGCCCACTAAATCCATGCTAACCATCAAGCACTCAATCATACTAAACTCTTATTTTTAAATTCTCCCCACGTTTCTCATCAACTCTCAACAGATTCTATAAGTCTTCTACAAGCTTGGAGAAATTCAGAGTGGTTAATCAAACTACCAACCCGCAAGTCTTTGTGATGAGGGAGGAAACTGGAGCACCCCGAGGAAACCTACATTTCTGAGGGGAAAGGTGCAAACTCATCGTAGGCAGCACCGGAGGTCAGGAATGAACCCAGGTCACTGACCCTGTGAGGCAGCACCTCTAACAGCTGAGCCAGTGTGCCATCCAAGAGAGCTCCTGGACGAATTACATTTAATCCTTAGACTTTAACAATAAAAACCAAATCAATCATTCCTTGAAGCAAACAAACATGAGGTAAATATCAAGCAATAATAAAAGTTCTTTTTGATGTTTGTGATATTTCAGTTATAACCATGACCATTTATCTGTACATTCCTCAATCTTATGAATATTTTGAACTCTATTATATTTAAAATATTAACTCAAAATTTGCTTTCTACATCCTGTCTTGTCTGTGGGAGTTCCTCAAAACGATTGGCTCTGCCGCCTACTTAATGACATCACAGAGAAGCATCAGCTGGTTCCTTTGATCTGATGCCTGATTTTAGAGAATGGAATGTCTGTGCCACGGAGACCATCAAATCTTATTGGAGAGGGCCTCGCTCTACCATTTACTGGGAATTCTAAGCCCATCAATTTTAATAATTATTGGAGAATTCTATATGCACTTACATCACTTTCTCCTTTCTTCCAGTTTCATATATCCCACAATTTACTGATTGGTGCATAGTTGCAATGAAGCAGCACGAAATAATGAGTCCTCTTTGATGACTCTGTGTAAAGTGCAACAATATCTTCAAACCCTGGGCAACAGCCAAAGAATAGCTACCCAATGTAAACTCTTGAATAGTTGTGCTCTACAAACCTGCCAAGAACTTCTATGATCAAGACCATGCTTGCCCACATCATCTGACGTGGCACATAATGGAGCAGACTCCACAAATGAGCAGAGTCTGTTAAACATTCCCAAAACCTATAGTGTGTTAGCAACAGAGAGGCCATATAACAACCACTGCTTCTATATAGCACCAGTAACATAGCAAAGCAGCACAAGATAATTCACAGACCTATTATCAGACAACAATTAGCTTGGTCCATTTGGCATGTTGAAGGCAAATTCTTCCCTAATAGTCAAACTTTAATTTAAGAGACTACTAGACAGGTATATGGAAGAATTTAAGGTGGAGGGTTATATGGGAGGCAGGGTTTAAGGGTCAGCACAACATTGTGGGCCGAATGGCCTGTACTGTGCTGTATTGTTCTGTGTTCTACGTAAACTTAAAGTCTTAGAGGTGTGTGTATACAGCAAAGGAATGGCCCTTCCAGTAACATGTGTCTCAGAGTCTGTTTATGTATACATTAACCATTATTAATGTAATCCCGATCTCTTTGTATCATTATCATTGTTATGTTTATCTATTTGAAACTCAAAAGATTGATAAAGAAAGGAATGACCTTTCAGCCTCAAATGCCTATACCAAGCTTCTTTGTCCATTTATTCCAATCCCAGAAAGTATATATCCTTCTATGTTTTGCCTAATTGAGTGCCTGTCTAACACCGCTACATTTCTTACATATAGTGCTTTGTTTGTTCATGGGAGGTGAATTTTACTGCTAGGCTGGTGTTGATTGTCCATTCAAAATTAACCCTGAACAAATATTTCAGAAGGCACTTACAAATCTGTCAGATTATTGTGAGAACATAAAGGGATGCAGATGCTGGAAAGTTTGAAATAAACATCAGGAAGATCTCAGCAGGCCAAGCAGCCTCTGTGGAGGCAAAGGAATAGTTGATGCTGCAGGTTACAATCCTGCATCAGGCCTGAGAGCGTAGAAGGTAGATGGACTGTGTGTAGAAGCGAGGGAATAGAGCAAGACGGAGGCTGGTGGATGCTAGGTAGACCCAGATAAGGGTGGATGAGAGTCAGTGGAGGTGGGATAGGAAAGGCAAACCAACCCAGGTAGGTAGACAAGTAGATGAAGGGCAGTTGGAACCAAGTGGGGGAGAACAATGGGTCAAGTAATGGGAGTGGAAGGGGACTTGGAGGGTTGGAAAAAGGAACAGGGGAGAGATAACCAGGAGGAATATTGAGAAAGAGAAAAGAACTGGGTGGATGTGGGATACTTGAAACTGGAAACTTCAAAGTTCATACCCTTGGGGTGCTGGCTCCGCAAGGGGAATATGAGGCATGCATGAGATGGGCTGGTTAGGTCTTTGAATGGTTGTGAGGGAGCAGAAGTAGAATGTGTTAAACTACCTACAGCGGCAGGGGAAAGTGCAGGAGGTGGGAAGGGATGAGTAGACCAGGGAGCCAGAGTGAATGGTCCAATGCAAAAGCAGAAGGGAGTGGGAGGGGGAGAGCCGGTGGAAATGGTGTTTTCCCTTCATCAGGAATGAGTGTGTGGAGGGAAGGCAGCTGGTAATATAGAAGTGAGAGAACAACCTGCTGACTTTGGTTCCACCTGTCTCTACCCCTCCGCTCACCTGGTTCCACAACACCTAATTTTGTTTCTCTTTTCAGTTTCCAGTTCCCAGCCTGCCTCAATGTTCCACCACCAGCAACCTCCCCCACCCCTTCTCCTCTCACACCTAGATCAACCCATCCATCATCCCGTTTCACCTGGTTCCATCACCCACCAGCCTCTGTCTCACCCATCCCTGTCAGGTTGTATACTAGCCATCTCCCCCTCCACACCCTCAGTCCTTTTGCTGGGTCACAACTCCATCATCTATGTTTCCACCGGTCCTTCTAGCAGTTCCTCTTTTAACAAGTTGTTATGGTTTTGGGGTCACATGAGGATCGGACTGAGTGAAGACCACCATTCCTTTTCTTTAAAGGCAACAACATAAGCTGTGTTTTTATGACAAATCAGTGGCTTCCTGCTCACTGTTACCAAGACTAGGCTTACATTTCAGATACTGACACCTGACTTTTAATTCCAGACCTATTTAATGTCTTCAATGTAAATTAGTCTTCAGATCAATAGCCCAGGCCCGAGCCACTATCCGAATGACTCAACCTGTGATGACGTATCATATAAAGTGTAATATAGCTTCAAAACATCCAGCCGCCTCAGCAGACCTTCACTCGGCTGTAAGTGACCACGATTGCCAGACGTCAGCATCTTTTGTTATTGCCCTCAAATTACATTCTTGAAATTGGATACAGAGAGCCACCCATGTAAGTCAACGACACCACAAAGGGAACTGGTCAGTAATGGTCGCTCACAGGTTCAGACGCCCACTGTACGACTTGTGTTTTGTCTCAATTCAATATTAGGAGGATAGCTACAGTACACCAGAATCAGAATTAGTCTTAATTTCACTGGCATGTGTCCTGAAATCTATTATACATTTTTGAGCTTCTGGCTGCATGTCATTTCAAGATCTCTTCCCATTTATTATATCTATTATATTATATTAATTTATTACATTAATAAATTGACTATTAAATAAATTTAATCATTAATTTAAATAATAGTGCAAAAAAGTATTGAGATAATGCTTATTGGTTCAATGCCCATTCAGAGATCATTGAGTGTGTACCTTCGGGCTCCTGTACTTCCTTCCTGATGTTAGCAATGAGAAGAGGGCCTGTCCTGGGTGATGAGGGTCCTTAATGATGGACACCGCCTTTTTGAGGCTTCACTCCTTGAAGATGTCCTGGAGGCTACGGAGGCTAGTGGCCATGATGGAGCTGAATGCCAGAACGCAAAATCAACTGTTTCCAAACACCAACTCTTAGGGCATATTCTGCACTTAGCAAAATATTAACTTCAGCAACCAATCTTTAAACCTGAATGTGGACTGTAGATGAAATTTAAAATGCAGCTCTGGACAATGGGCTCCTAGAGCTGTGAACAGCAGTTAGTTGAAGAAAACAGACATTGCTGATTAACATTAATTTTGGATGTCTGGAGTGCGGGCACAAAGAGGGAGATTTGAAAGTCATATGTAATTCAAAGGAGGCATTGGAGATACATTGTAAATATAGAATTGTCCTTTGACCTTTGTCATATAATACTGGGCTGAACACACCTCTTCCTCCGATGAGTGTCTCACTTTTGTTGAACAAAAGACTACTTCATATCTACCAGCTGTGTCTCTCCAGTGACGTTGTTCACATTACAACACCACAAGCTACTTAGTGTATGTGAAAGGTCAGTGCCACCGATGTATGGTTTACAGTCTCAGTTTAGGTAATATAGCTGTGAATGAGCTTTGAACTTCAGTCCTTAGCTCTGCCCAGGGAAAAGGGAGAATATCTGGAAGTGACAGACAGCAAGAAAGGCGACAACAAAAGTTGCAGCGTGTGAAGGCAGGCAGGCTATAAACACAAGGGAGTCTGCAGATGCTGGAAATCCAGAGCAACACACACAAAATGCTGGAGGAACTCAGCAGGGGAGCCAGCATCAATGGAGAGGAATAAAGAGTCGACGTTTCATCGGCCCAGGCATGTTACAGTCAAGAGAGCACATTTGTAACAGATTCACTAGCATTTCTTGCGTGCTTGTACAATTAGGTAATGATGACAGTTCGCACTGACTGGACTTGCAATCCTTTCAAAAGAGTGCCTCAGGTGCGAGAAGGAAGCACGCTATCCAAGTGAAATGTTTTGCCGACTACGGAATTCAAGAGGGTGGAAGTGGATAATTTGGGGGAAGGCACAATAAGTGGCACTGGCACCACACCAGACAAGGGTGAAGTCAGGACAAAGAGCAGAGAAAACCTGGAACAGTGTCACAAGAAGCTGAAGCAGCCGGTGGGCACCAGGATGATGGGGAGCTGGGTGGGGGCAAAGGCAGGATCGGGAAGGGGGGGGGATCTCTAAACAGTCTTCCAGATTGATAGTTTTAGGCAAGAGCAGTAAGTACTTAACTAATTAGAGTGTAAGGAGTTAAAGTCCAGATGAACACTTATTTGATCAAACAGTGGATTAGATGAGGAAAGGCTAAATAAGCTCTCTCTACTCTGTGATGCTTTGGCTGCTGTGGTTTTTATTTCAAGACTCACGGAGTACCTGAAAGTGAAGGGTGCAGGAACACTGTGTGGAAAGTGTACATTAATTACAGCTTCTGCCTGGTTTAGGGGCTACTCCACCAGCAATAATGGTACTTGTTATGTAACTCCAACACGTTAAACTAACGCAAAGGAAAACAAGAAAGCCGAGAGATGAGAGTCTTGAGTTTGTTCTTTAAGCGAGGAACATGCTTAACAGGTGGTGGCATCCTGATGCATGCAATTCACTTAGTTTTTTTATATAACCCATAATTAATTAGTTAAGCAACAAGAGTGCTTAATCAAACAATATGTTTACAATATTACTCAAATATTAAAGGTGATGCTGCCGACTGTAACATCAAACAGCGAGTTGTTGGTCTCCCCCCTCGCTGCGGCAGGTGTGATATCTTTCTCTCCCTTGTCAGTGAGAGAGCGTGTGGCATGTCGAACTGTTAGGTGAACAGTGGATTTTGATGGACTCCAGATCCTGGTCTTTGCTATTGCTCACTTGCCGGGTGGTGGTGGGGGGGTGCAGAGGCTTTGCTGAAGCAGGTGGGGGCAGGTTGATGCTTCACTACTGCTGGTGCATGGGAGAGGGGAGCGGGGCTTTGGGGTTCTAACGTTTTCCTGTCATTCATTATTTAGGGTATTTCTTTCATTTGTGTGGATGTCTGCAGAGAGTATGAATTTCAGTTGTCTATTCTCTGATATTAAAAATGGATCTATTGAACCACTGATATTACTAAAATATTAAATATACAACAGTACTAAGAGGTTTAAGTTTGAGATGATTGTACAAGCACAGTACAACTCTAAACCTTGTCAATCAGAGCAAAATCTAATTCTAGCAGTACCAGGGCTGATGTTGATAATTGGCAATTATAATGCAGGAAATATTATTGCTATCTGTAATGGTAATATTGCCAACATCAATTTTCCTGAAACAAAAATGTGTCACAGACAATGGTGTTTATTGTTAATTTAAGATAAATATTAGGCAGGACATGAAGCAAAATCTGTGTGATCAACATATCCTTTGATTCCTTAATATCCAAAAATTAATCCTGAATAAACACTGTGATCAAGCACCGATGGCCCCCTTTGGTAGAAAATTCCAAAAACTCATTAGACCCTATGTAAAGAATTTCCTTCTCTTCTCTGTCCTGAGTGGGAGGGCTCCTTACCTTGAGACTGTAACTGCTGACTCCTGGCACATCAGCCAGAGAACACATTATCCCTGCGTCTACCCCGTCAAACCCAAAAAGAATTCCAAACTTGAGGAAGTATAGGCCCAACCTGATCACTCCGCCGTTGAAGAAAGTACCTACTATCCCAGGAACCAAACTGGTGAATATTCTCTGTAAGTACATCCTACTTTACACAGGGAGTCCAGACCTGTACACAACTTTTCAGGTTGTTATGTAGTCCTAGGGTTAATTTTTTCTGTGGATTGTCACTTTGAAACACTGGCAGAATGAGACTGACTTTTGGACACTGGTTGAGGTGGCGGAGGGAGGGAGATAGAGAGAGATAGCAAGAGAGTGAGAGAGAGAGAGAGATGGAGTTTTTTGATGGACAAGTGATGTTATGGTTTCTCTGCAGCTTGTTTTGAATATACAAGAACACACAGACATACGCAGTTAGAGTCAAAGTAGATTCTGTCAATGAAAGACACCAGTGAGTTGGTCGCTGGTTTAAACTTTCAGTAGACCAAAAGGGGTGAGTTGAGATTGGCTCAGAGTATTGATAAATGACTCTCACAAGTTGCTGCAACTGGAAGAAGTTTGCAGGAAGAGAGGCAAGGAGAGAAAGGTTTGAAACAGATGAAACCTAGTGACAAAGAGATCACAGTTTGGACTCTCTCTCCAAATAGCCCGTGAGGGTGAGTTTGTTTCCATTCGAATACGAAAGTGTGGTTGTCACGTAGTTAATCCACAGGAGTGGGTTCTCTGGTGAGGGGAAGCCTTTGTGAATACGTGTGTGTTTACCCTTTTGTCTGGGTGTGGTAGTTCACTGAAGAAAGGCATCCCTGTGGCAAATCCCTGTTGGAGTTATTTCGTATGTCGTGGAACCGGATAAGTGGCTAAAACATCATGTGTGATTGGGGTAACCTTGGGGAATCTACCGGTGAGTCAACCCTTGCCTGGGTGATGGTTCCCTTAGTGATAAGCTACTGTTGGTGATAATCCATACGTGGATTCTGTTTGAGTGTCCTGTGGCCACCACTTTGGGATGTCCCGTAGCTGAATTCGGATCTGGTACCACTTGTGTTGAAAGGATATTTGTTGAAGATCACTGTCGGTGATACTTCGTGTGTGGAGTGGAACAACTTCAGAGATAAAAATCTACTGTATTGCTGTCGTGGAATCTGTGGAATATTGACGTAATTGCCTTCTCACAACACTCGCCTTTGGATTACAAACATCTCGCATTAATTAACCTGTGCATTTGAACTGAACTTTTCTTACATACCATCGTAAGACTGTATCACTTACCACCTGAGCTTGAATAAGTTTGGGAACTTTATTTGACAGCCAGACAGACAGACATACTTACTTTATTGATCCCGAGGGAAATTGGGTTTCATTACAGCCGCACCAACCAAGAATAGTGAAGAAATATAGCAATATAAAACCATAAATAATTAAGTAATAATAAGTTAATCATGCCAAGTGGAAATAAGTCCAGGACCAGCCTATTGGCTCAGGGTGTCTGACACTCCGAGGGAGGAGTTGTAAAGTTTGATGGCCACAGGCAGGAATGACTTCCTATGACGCTCAGTGTTGCATCTTGATGGAATGAGTCTCTGGCTGAATGTACTCCTGTGCCTAACCAGTACATTATGGAGTGTATGGGAGTCATTGTACAAGATGGCATGCAACTTGGACAGCATCCTCTTTTCAGACACCACCGTTAGAGAGTCCAGTTCCACCCCCACAACATCACTGGCCTTACAAATGAGTTTGTTGATTCTGTTGGTGTCTGCTACCCTCAGCCTGCTGCCCCAGCACACAACAGCAAACATGATAGCACTGGCCACCACAGACTCGTAGAACATCCTCAGCATCGTCCGGCAGATGTTAAAGGACCTCAGTCTCCTCAGGAAATAGAGATGACTCTGACCCTTCTTGTAGACAGCCTCAGTGTTCTTTGATCAGTCCAGTTTATTGTCAGTTCATATCCTCAGGTATTTGTAATCCTCCACCATGTCCACACTGACCCCTTGGATGGAAACAGGGGTCACCAGTGCCTTAGCCCTCCTCAGGTCCACCACCAGCTCTTTAGTCTTTTTCACATTAAGCTGCAGATGATTCTGCTCTCACAATGTGACAAAGTTTCCCACCATAGCCCTGTATTCAGCCTCATCTCCCTTGCTGATGCATCCAACTATGGCAGAGTCATCAGAAAACTTCTGAAGATGGCAAGACTCTGTGCAGTAGTTAAAGTCCGAGGTGTAGATGGTGAAGAGAAAGGGAGACAGGACAGACCCCCGTGGAGAATCAGTGCTGCTGACCACTCTGACTGACACCCAGTGTCTGCCAGTCAGGTAATCAATAATCCATGACACCAGGGAAGCATCCACCTGCATCACTGTCAGCTTCTCACCCAGCAGAGCAGGGTGGATGGTGTTGAACACACTGGAGAAGTCAAAAAACATGACCCTCACAGTGCTCGCCGGCTTGTCCAGGTGGGCGTAGACACGGTTCAGCAGGTAGACACCTTTTTAGACACCATTTACACCTATATATGCATAACACCGTTAACTTTTGATTTACCTGGTTTAAGTAACTATATGACGTAGTTACTAATAAAATAGTGTTTTGTTAACAGCAAAACCAGGTTCCAGGTGAGTTCTCTTGCTGCTGATACCTTTACAGGGTTGCGTGTACCTAACAAGGTGTACTCTTACTCATGGTCGTTTCAACTGGAGCATGGTGTCAAACCCTCTTGCAGACCTTCAGTTCCTGGAAATTTATCAGTTTTTAAATCGTAATTAGACTTATAGATAGGAGTACTGCAAACTGCTGCGACATTCGTGGACTCAAGGCCTTAAACCATAGTGCCACCTGTCAGCAGCCGCCATGGGAGAGGCGTTGAAGCTGGTGCACTCCACCAGGGGCAGTGGGGTGCGGTGTCCATGCTGGAGTCAGTGCTGCCCCCCCCCCCCCCCCCGGTGTTCAACTGGCTGAGGACAGGCTATATCGTGGTCGACTGCATCAAGGGCTCAGGGTCTGTTCTATTTATTTTACACGACTGTACTTTTACTAATATCTTACATGTGCTTGCTAAATTGTCTGTGCTATGTGTGCTTTGTGCTGTGTGTGACTGTTGGTACTGTGTTTTGTACCTTGGCCCTGGAGTAATGCTGTCTCAACTGGCTATATTCATGCATTTTCATGTATGGTTGAATGGCAATTAAACTTGAATTGAATTGACATGGTTAGAGGGATAAGGGTCAAAGACGGGCAAGTGGGACCAGCTCAGTTAAGCAACTTAGTCAGCACAGATGAGTTGGGACAAAGGGCCTGTTTCCGTACTCTATAACTGCATGACTCTATGACAATCCCAATTCTCCAGTACCACTTTCTCTTTGACACGTGGTAATTTCATTCAGCTTCTTGTTAATTTGGCGTCCATTGCTCCTAATCAAATTTCAGAACATGCAGTGCCTTTCTCCATGAACATGGACATAAAATAATGTCAAATTTCTCAGCCATGACCTTATCTCCCAAATAATTACACCTGGCTTTGTCTGTAGCACATCCTCATTGGTGAACTTTTATCCAATGGGATTAGTGTTGGTAAGTAAAATAGTTCACATTGGCCATGCTTGGGTAAAGGCCTGGTTCTGTCCTATATGACTCTAAGATGTTACTTTTTTCTAATTAGTACTGTGCAAAAATCCTAGCCTCATTTATATAGCTAGGATTTTTGCACAGTACTGTATTTGTCAACATGGAGCAGAAAGCAAGTTTGTAAGCCTGGCAGGAACCGAGGATGTTGGGAATGGCAAGGGTGGGCTGCCACAGGAGGGGTGTGGGACTGGTGGCAGAGAAGTAGTGTCAGTCACGGGGGGGGGGGGGGGGGGGGGAGTGTCACAGGTACAGACACACCCAGCCCTGAGACAGCAAAGTCATTTGATTCCAAACAATTGGTTTATTGATCGATTACAAATTGTCTCTCCAGTCTTTTCCACCCCCTTCTTATTTCCCAACCATGATTCTCTTCCCCTACCCCCTTCCGACTCAGTCCACAGTAGACATGCATATCAGAATCGAGTTTATCATCACTCACGTATGTCACAAAATTTTGGGGTTATTTTTGTGGCAGCAGTATAATGCAATACATAAAATTACTACAGTACTATACAAAAGTCTTAGGCAACCTAGTTATATGAATGTGTGCCCTAGACTTTTGCACAGAACTGTATCTATAGACCACTTTCTATTCTACTTACTCTTTCATTCTCGATACCTTAGTCCTCCTTTGCTCTAATATGATTTTTTAATTACTCATTTCATTTTTCTTACTCTTTCATTTAGATCTGATATTATCTTTAAATATTCTCATTAGCCACAACTGGACTACTCTTCCCAATAAAGCCAAGCTCTGAGGGATTAGCAATTGAAACAAAATCAGAAGTCTCAAGTAAAAACAGATTACAAAGAGTAAACATTTTGGTATAGAATTTCCAAGTTTCTATCCCAGTCAATTCTCAGCTACATAATTAGTAATGAAACTCTACTTCTGACCACAGCACTTTAAAAAAGTAACCCATATCATTGTCAGCAGCACTGCTTTACATTTCAGTCAATGCTCAAGCATCATCCTGATGGTATGATACCCCAATTCCCATTCCCATTCTGATACGTCTGTCCACGGCCTCTTCTTGTGCCCAGAAAAGGCCACCCTCAGGATGCAGGAGAAACACCTATAATCCGTCTGGGTGGCCTCCAACATGATGCCATGAATAGAGATTTCTTCTTCTGGTAAAATAAAGTTGCCACCCTTCCCCTCTTGCCCTATTCCCCACTCTTACCTCTTCTCACCTGCCTATCACTTCCCCCGTGTCCCCTCCTCCTTCCCTTTCTCCTGTGGTCCATTCTGCTCTCCTATCAGATTCCTTCCTCTCCATCCCACCCACCCACTTATCACCTTTTAGCTAGCCTCCTTCCCCCCCATCACCTTTTGATTCTGGCGTCTTCCTACTTCCTTCTCAGTCCTGAAGAAGGGTCTTGGCCCGAACATTGACTGCTTATTTGTTTTTGTAGATGCTGCCTGACCTGCTGCATTTTGTCTGTAATGCTCAAGTTATACCTGACTTAATAAGAAGAGAGATGTGGATTTAAGTGGTGCTTTTCAGCTGAGGAAGCACTTCTTTGCACCTGTCTGTAGGACATGTGACAGCCAATCAGGACACACCGTACTCATTCAACAAAATGTAAAACTAATGATCCAATCATTCCTTTCTGGTGGTATCAGTTGAGGGATGAATTTTGACCAGGATACCTGGATTAACTTCACTGTTATTCTTCATGTCAGTTTCCTTGTTTATCACCCAAGCAGTGGATGGAAAATGGAGTTATTTTGTAACTTCACACAGTGAGTGCTGAAAAGCTCAGTTAGTTCAGTTCCTGAATTAGCTCTACTGAGTAGACATTGCAAGTCTCAACGAGTACATCATGGAGTTCGGGCCCTCACCTGTCTTTCTGGAAATTAGTCAGATGTAAGCTTATATGACTAAATCATCTAACAGGGCCTCTCCCATCCAAGGGACAGGATGGAACAGGTCCCAGGCAGCAAGTGTGTTTTAAAATATCAGTTTGCAGAGATGGAAGTATGCAGGAGATACTGATGAATAAAACTATTTGCCTCCACTTTTACTTGCTGGGCTACTTGAGTATATTTTCATATTTAGCCAAATAACTCTTTGCTCAGATGCTAACAGTCATCAGTACAACTATAGGCAGCATCCAGGTTCCATAACGGTCCGATCCTGAGAGATGACTGTAAACCAATTTTCCCCAAGTCGGAAATGACTATTTTCTGTATCTACCCATATGTATCATTCTACACACATCTACTGAAATTCTTTTATTTCATTAGATAGTCACCTAAACACTACCATTTTTTCACTATCAGAATATATAGTGAATCCAAGTAATAATAAAAAGTTTTGTGGTATTTATTACATCTTAAAACTGGTTTAAAAATGTTTGGGTAAATTTGTGTAAACTTAGATTTCCATAGTCACCCATAACCCAGAGAGCCTCCGCATAAGGAAAAAGAAATGCTTGCATATTTATGACATAACACTGGGAGGCTCCAAAGTGAATGGAGTATTATTTGGGGTGTAATCACCTATTGCAATTTAGAGTCAGTACAAGCCAATTTGCACACCAGAAGCTCCGAAGATCAGCCACTGTATCTTGACCAGATCATCAAATGGTTGAGGTGTAAATATTAGCCCAGGTCAGGTATGTCATCTCCCTTCCAACTGAGGCAAGGTATTTTTAAGTGTGTCAGAGAACGCTGGCACTCCAGACACTGGTCAACTGCAGAAACCTCAGTCTAGATTTACTAGAATGTTACCTGGGTTTCAGCACCTCAGTTACAGGGAAAGGTTGAACAAGTTAGGTCTTTGTCCTTTGGAACGTAGAAGGTTGAGGGGGGATTTGATAGAGGTATTTAAAATTATGAGGGGGATAGATAGAGTTGACGTGGATAGGCTTTTTCCATTGAGAGTAGGGGAGATTCAAACAAGAGGACATGAGTTGAGTTAGGGGGCAAAAGTTTAAGGGTAACATGAGGGGGAATTTCTTTACTCAGAGAGTGGTAGCTGTGTGGAATGAGCTTCCAGTAGAAGTGATAGAGGCAGGTTCGGTATTGTCACTTAAAGTAAAATTGGATAGGTATATGGACAGGAAAGGAATGGAGGGTTATGGGCTAAGTGTGGGCCAGTGGGACTAGGTGAGAGGTAAGCATACAACATGGACTAGAAGGGCTAAGATGGCCTGTTTCTATGCTGTAATTGTTATATATGTATATAAAATCTGTGGTCACAGAGCACATCTTGAAACCAGGACCTTTTGACTTCAAAGTATAGGATTGTCACTGAACAATGTTGCTGACAGGTCCAATATTACACTCATCCATTGTGCTTCACAAACAAGATTTGTCTGAAGCATGGACCAAGCTTATTGCTTCCTAATCCAACTATTAGTGAAGCCAAGTGGAAATACTACTCCAAGCACAGCCGCAATTAAATCCAAGAATTTCTTCAGATACCTACACAGAGGCAAGAAATCCACTGGAATTCAGTAAAAAGCTAGTCTGAATAATGACAGCTATGAAATAATTATTTTGTTGCTTTAAACCTATCTTTTCCACTAGGATGAATAAGATCTACTGTCTTTACACATTTTGGCCTATACGTGACTGCAGAACAACAGCAATATACATGTCTCCTTAATGATTCATCAGTCCAGGATCAATTAAGAAAAGACAGTAAATACCAGCACTGCCAGTAAAATTAGTAATTAGTAATTTGCTGGTATAATGTTTCGCTATTAAGACAAAAACAATACAAATTTATATAACACCTTCAGTATGGCAAGCTATCCCAAGAGACTTTGCAGGAAAGCTTGAAAGACAAAATGTGACACCCGTCTACAAAAGAGGATATCAAGTGACTAAAGTTTGCTCAAAGTATTAAGTTTAACAACGTGTGTAAAAGGAGGAGAGAGAAGGAGTATAAGAGAGATTTAAATCTCTTAAACCTCTCTTTTAATGGTTGTACATATTTGGAGAACTAGTTGAGCAATGTCAGTAGTCCAAGCTGAGGGATGCTCTCTCTTATTCATATGTGCTTTTAATCAACATACTGCCAACATTGTTGACTTCAAAGCTTGTTGATCTGATGTACTTGCTAGAGATAACATGACATTACAGATGCTGGAATTTGGAGCAACATACAAATAAAAATGAAAGATCTCAGTGGATCAGGCTGCAACTGTGGAAGGCAATTGGTGGTTGGCATTTTGGGTAAAGACCTTTCATATGGTTGGAGCTGAGTTCCTCCAGCATTTTGTTTGATGCTTTCTGGTGAAATGCCTGTCACCATGGTCCTCTCATAAGCATTTTCCTAACTGCTACCTGTTTATGCCACACAGATATCCAAAGAACCAATGGCAATCAGTAAATTTGGTTTACAAAGACAAGAGATGCTATGGGAGTTGGAGTGGATTTGTTGGGAATTTTCAAATAGACTTGTACAGAAACACAAGGTGCTACAGGACATCAAGAAATGAACAAAATCTATTAATTGGATCAAACTTCAAAAGAGCTAGCATGGACACAATGAACTGAATGGCCTCCTCCAGGCTGTACCGTAGTGACACTACCCCACACAATTGGTGCATTGTTGTCAGAAGCTATCAAAGGATGGGTACAACTGAGAGCTCTTAACATACACGGCCTGACACAGGAGAGTCTTGTGCTTCACTACGTGCACTGTCATTTAATGGAAAATCAAAGTCTAGCTCTCTGCTTCCCAGCCAGTAACACAATGCCTGCAAACAACCTGTTGATAAAGACTTCTGCAATTATTAGTAATGCTGCTGGTTAGCACTGTTTTCCAAGTAGCGTATCAGGCAAGTGGCTATCTACTATAGTGGTAGTTTATCTCCAGGGAAGTGCCTTGGAGGGTGGGAGGGTGGGGCAGAGGTGGCACTTAGAAGCTTCAGATAGCTGCACTGAAGATGAGTCATTTCAAATATTTCAAGTATAACATCTTGTTTGCACTCCCAAACTCTTTACCTAGAAAGATAATAAGTGCCTGCAACAGACAATGCTCCAGAGATCAAGAAAGTAAAGTCAAAGTCAAAAGTAAAAATCAGAGTACATGCATTTCACCACATACAACCCTGAGATTCATTTTCCTGCGGGCATACTCAGCAAATCTATAGAATAGTAACTGTAAACAGGATCAATGAAAGAGCAAGAGCATAGAAGACAGTAAACTGTGCAAATGCAGATATAAATAAATAGCAATAGATAACTAGAGCATGAAATAACAAGATGAAGAGTCCTTAAATTGGGTTAAATTGGGAATGTCTCAATAGATGAGTGTAGTTACCCTCTTTTGTTCAAGGGCCTGGTGGGTGAGGGGTAGTAACTGTTCTTGAACCTGGTGGTGTAAATCCTGCTTCACCTGTACCTTCTACCTGATGTCAGCAGTGAGAAAGGAGCATGGCCTGGGCGGTGAGGATCTTTGATAATGGACGCTGCTTTCCTACAACAGCATTTCATGGAGATGTGCTCAATGGTTGGGAGAGCTTTACCCATGATGTACTGGGCTGAATCCACTGCCATTTGAAAGAACACAGCACAAGAAATCTCCCCACCAGCACTGGGAGCTGCAGCACAAACACAAGCCCAGACAAAGAAATCATATTCACATAGCACTTCCCTTGAGCTGAGAAGGTCACTATGCACTCTCCAGCAGAGCAGTACTTTGCTAATGTATTTTGTAGGAAACACAACACCCACATTTACATTCAGACAAACCAGCAAGTAATCTATTGAAATAATGTTGATTAAGGGATAGATACCGTCAATGGCAATAACTCCTCTGTTTTATTCCTACATAAGATACACTAATTCTCAGCAGATGTGTGGAGCTCACTCTGGCATACTGCCCTCCTCCCTCATCTGACTAACCTCAGCAAAACTCCCTTCCAATGCACTGCTACATTCTCAACACTCCCTGGCTAAAGAAATTGCCTCGGAATAGCTTTAGTTAATTTCTTAGTAACTGATTCATAATGAAGGCCTCTGTTTTTGCTATATCCAGACAGCCAGAATATTCTGGGTTTGAAAGTCATACTTAGCCACACAAAGTAACCCAGCAATACAGTGGCTTGCAGCTGCTGGATCTCATTTACAAAACAAAGGACTAATAACTTTGCAAATAAAGCGCGAAATATAGACTTGGAAACATTGTTTGTTTAGTGCTCCAAAATAATTGCCCTGTCACCCCTTCTCTTCTCCTCAACTGCCCATCACCTCCTTCTGGTTCCCCTGCACCTTCACCTTCTTCCGTGGCCCAATGTCCCCTCGTATTAAATTCCTTCTTCTTCCGCCCTTTACTTCACCCCCTCTCAGCTTCCTCCTTCACCCCCACTCCTCCACCCAGCTAGCTTCTCCCTCACCATGGTCTCGCGTACAACTCGTCAGCTTGCACTCCTTCCACACCTCTCCCCCACTTTCTCATTCTGACTCCTTTCAGCTCTGATGAAGGATTCTGGTCTGAAACGTCATTCCCCTCCATAGATGATGCCTGACATCCTCCAGCATTTTGTGTGTGTTCTTCAAGATGCCTAACATCTGCAGAAACTCTTATGATCAGAATCAGAATCAGGTTCATTATCGGCGGCATGTGACGTGAAATTTGTTAACTTAGCAGCAGCAGTTCAATGTAATACATAATCTAGCAGAGAGAATAAAAAAAAATAAACCAAGTAAATCAATTACATATATTGAATAGATTTTAAAAAACGTGCAAAAACAGAAATACTGTATATTTTTTAAAAATACAGACTACAGAGGGGAAGAAGTGTGTGCCTTCAGGCTTCTGGACCTCGTACCTGATGGTAACAGTGAGAAAAGGGCATGCCCTGGGTGCTGGAGGCCCTTAATAATGGACGCTGCCTTTCTGAGACATCGCTCCCTAAAGATGTCCTGGGTACTTTGTAAGCTAGTACCCAAGATGGATCTATATCTTTGCATCTATTTTATCAAAATTTCCAAATTACTGAGCCTGCGGTAACTGTGTTGTATAACATGAACTTGTATGTATAAGGAGGTTAGATCACTCATGCATGGCAAGGTGTCATGTGGGAAATTATAAGGAGTCTGGTCTGGATCACAAGGAAATTATAAGTAATTATAACTTCATGTCTCATTGACACGGAACCAGTCTTGTAAATTTTGATTTCTTATGTTTAACCACAAGAGACACAATCTGTTTGGTTTCTGTTCTAATCCCACAGCTTTCCATTAGCTAGAAACCAGTCTAATTATTACATACACATTGAAAGAACATATGTCAGTTTCACCAGAGGATAACCAATTATTATCTCTGAAGGACAATATCCTGAACAACTGACTTGGCAAAATATGTTGGGGACAGAGTTTTGATCTGTACATTAAGAGAACAGATACATAGAAACATAGAAAAACATAGAAAAATACAGCACTGCACAGTACAGGCCCTTCAGCCCACAATGTTGTGCCAACCCTTAAACCCTGCCTTCCATATAACCCTCCAACTTAAATTTCTCCATATACCTGTCTAGTAGTCTCTTAAATTTCACCAGTGTATCTGCCTCTACCATTGACTCAGGCAGTGCATTCCACACACCAACCACTCTCTGGCATATTTTCCTTTCAATTAGTTTAATGTTTTGAAGTTACGAAACATACAACTTATTCCCTCATGTTCACTCACTATAGGAAGGATGTGGAAGCATTGGAAAGGGTACAGAGGAGATTTACCAGGATGCTGCCTGGTTTAGGGAGTATGGATTATGATCAGAGATTAAGGGAGCTAGGGCTTTACTCTCTGGAGAGAAGGAGGATGAGAGGAGACATGATAGAGGTATACAAGATATTAAGAGGAATAGATAGAGTGGACAGCCAGCATCTCTTCCCCAGGGCACCACTGCTCAGTACAAGAGGACATGGCTTTAAGGTAAGTGGAGGAAAGTTCAAGGGGGATATTAGAGGAAGGTTTTTTACTCAGAGAATGATTGGTGCATGGAATGCACTGCCTGAGTCAGTGGTGGAGGCAGATACACTAATGAAATTTAAGAGACTACTAGACAGGTATATGGAGGAACTTAAGGTGGACTATTATATGGGAGGCAGGGTTTAAGGGTCGGCACAACATTGTGGGCTGAATGGCCTGTACTGTGCAGTGCTGTATTGTCCTATAACATGTGACATAACTGCACCTATACCATAAGACGAAGCGACACAGTCAAGCTTCACTTGATGACGTGGATCATAATGTGTGAGTACAGTGTCTTACACCACCATTTCCTTTACCTTTTGAATGACATCTCACACTGCTTTGTCCATTGCCATTTCTTCCTAATCGATAGTAATGAGTTCAAGGGGTGGTGTACAGTAGCCAGGTTTGGCAGAAAGCTGTTATAGTAATTGACAAATCCTAAAAAAGGGCCACAACTGTAGCATGTCCTTTGACCTTTAGGGCATCCACCACTGCTTGAATTTTCTCAGCACACTTGTGTAATCCTTGAGCATCGATGGTGTGACCACAGTAAGCGATGCTTGGTGTAAAGAATTCATACTTGTCGCATTCTGCTCTGAGCCCACAATCTTCTAATCTTTTTAATGCTGTCTTGTAATTTTGGAGATGTTCCTTGTCATTCTTACCAATAACGATGATGTCATCCAGGTAACACTGAGTGCCTGGGCAGCCTTACAGCAGCTGGTCCATAGCTTTCTATCAGAGTGCAGGTTCAGATGCTGCTCCAAAAGTAAGCCTATTATAGTGATAATGCCTATGGTGAGTGTTTATGGTGAGAAACACTTTGGACTCTTCTTCCATCTCCATCTATAAGTAGGCTCAGCTAAGTCCACTTTGCCGAGGTTGTTTTCCTCCAAAAAAATTTGCAGAGATATCCTCTAACCTGGGCAGAGATTTTTGATCTACCTTCAGTAGATGGGTTGATGGTGACCTTAAACTCACCACTGATCCTGACATCTCCATTCTTTCCTGACTGCTGGGACCACTGGCATTGCTCATGGGCTTCACTCAAACATGGGACGAATTTCTTCAGCCTCCATGCAAACTATCTCACTGGCTATTTTATCACAGATTGCTATAAGGAACTAGCCGAGATTTACCGAACTTGGGTGTGGCATTTTCATTCAACACTATTTTACCCTCGATATGTTCAAGTTTTCCAATGCCGTCCTTAAACACCATGGTGGCGTCATCAGTAGCTTTCATAATTCTCTTTAAATTGATTCTGTTGCGGCGGATGTGGCATAGATATTCAATCAAGTTGTAGTTATCTCAGCCCATCACGTCCCCACAATGCTGACCCTCCTGTTTTCACCACAATATGGCTTGTTGGTTGTTGTATTTCACTGTTACAATTGTCATTGTCACAGAAGTTATCTTTTCTCCAGTGTAAGATCTTAGCTGGATATCTGCAGGCTTCAGTTTAGTACCTTTGAAATGCTATTTATACTCACTTTGTGGAATGACTGCAACAGCCACACCAATGCCCAATTCCATTTTAATTAATTTGCCTTTCACTTCCGGTGTAAGCCATATTGCTTGTATATTGTTAGTTTTCACATTGTCAATCTCAGGGGTTTTCACATTGTCAATCCTGCATCACTCTCATCATTATCAGATTTTTCATCAGCAGCATGCATGTTAGTGCTCTTTTTGAATCTGCAACTTGACTTTTTACCTTTTTTGCTTTCCTGTCTTTTTATCTTTAGGATTTTTATCTAAACTAGGGGTTCCCAACCTGCTGTCTATGGAACCCTTGCTTAATGGTATTGGACCACGGCATAAAAAAGGTTGGGAAACCCTGGCCTAGACATTGTAATTTTGTTCATGATTGCTTCCATTCCCAACTGCAACTGTCTCTGTCTGCAGTTTCCATTGATACTGTTATTTCAACTGCTGTTTTCAATGTAAGTTGTGCTTCAGTTTGGAGCTGGTTTTCACTTAGGAAGGAAGTACAGGAGCCTCGGGACCCTATCATCACATCCCGTCAATCATCAGGCTCTTGCAACAGAGTGGATAACTTCACTCACCCCAACAATAAACTGATTCCACAAACTATGGACATCCTTTCAGGGTCCCTACAACTCATTTTCTCTATATTATTTATTTATGTGGGGTTTTTTTGTATTTGTACAATTTGTTCTCTTTTACACATTAGTCATTTGTCCACCTTTGTGTGTAGTTTTTCATTGATTCTATTGTTTTTTGTATCTACTGTGAATGGCCACAAGAAAATTAATCTCAGACGTTAGTATGTAGTGACATAAATGCACTTTGATAATAAATTTACTTTAAAGTTTCCTAACAAATACTTTTTAAAATTTGTGTATAACAAATAGTAATTGCAAAGCAGCACAGGGAAGAAATACTACTAAGTATACAGTACATGTATGTCAAATATTTAAATTAAATAAGTAGTGCAGAAACAGAAATAAAAGAAGTAGTGAAATAGTGTTCATGGTTTCAATATCCATCCAGAAATCAGATGGTGGTGGTGAAGATGATGTTTCTGAATCATTGAGAGTGTACCTTCAGCTTCTGTACCGCCTTCCTGATTGCAGCAATGACAAGAGGGCTTGTTCTAGATAGTGGGGGCCCTTAATAATGGATGCCACCTTTTTGAGGCATCGCTCCTTGAAAATGTCTTGGGTACTACAGAGGTTAGACCCACGATGGAGCTGACTAACTTTACAACTCTCGATCCTTTGCAGTCACCAACCCCCTCCACACCAGACAGTGATGCAGCCAGTCAAAATGCCCTCCACAGTACATCTGCAGAAATTTTAGAGTGTTTTAGCTGACAAACCAAATCTCCTCAAACTCAAAATGAAACATAGATGAGTAAATGCAGCTGCATTTTAAATCCAGTCCAAGGTGACTATCGCCTTGGGAATAAACTCCACAGCAGCTCTCTGAGCTGATTCAGTTCCCTTTTGTCGAAATGATGCAGAGACCCACAAAGTGTTTGGTGCCGGAAACAGCTGAAAATGACCCATAAATCCTGAAATAGGGTTGGTACATGAAAGGAAAACAACTGGCTAATTCGTCCAAGTGACTAGTAGAAGATCTGGCCTCTCCCCTTTGACGATCATATTACAGCACACGACAAGCTGCAACTCCTTACACAATGCATCAACTTGTCATGACATCACCTGTCATGACAAATGCAGCCCACAGCATACCAACCTGTCACAGGAGTCTCACAGCTACAGTGCAGTCACCGAACTGACCAGGGCTTGGAAGCCAGCAAGACTCTTTGTGAGCTGTTTAACTACAAACCTCCCTCTGTTATGAAAACATGGCAAAATGAATTTCAAAGTATTTGAGCCATCTGTTTGTTAATGGACATAAATTGATGCTCTATTGAAGGATTTCAACAGTACAGCCTAATGCAGAGCCTCTGCTTTCAGGCTTGGAGCTGCAACAGAACAAAGACAGCAGGCACAGGAGAGCAGGTGCAAAAGGGCTGGTAAGAGACAGCAGGTGAGGAGAGGGTGCGGGAGGGTTAGTGAGAGAGCTGCTGAATCACAATATGTATGGGATACCTATGAAAGGGGGCAAGAGAGGGCTGCTGAGGGAGTGGGTACACTGACTGGATATTTAAAGGCAACACAATAACTAGAACATGACAACCACAGCGTGCATTTAATGACTTTATATTCTGTATACTAGATTAACCCATGCAGCTCTGACAAGTTACCTTGCACAGAAAAAAAGGATGCAGGTTTTAAGTTAAGTGGCAAAAGAATTAGGATGCAAACATTTCAAGTACTGACTTCTACAAGGTTCCCAGAAATAATGTATTTATTCAGAGCCCATTGTTGAGATCTGGATGTGAGTAAAGGAAATAAATCCAACAGCGATTTTCAGAAGAGAGCTGGATAACGACTTGAAGAAATGATCATCAGAGGCAGTGCTGACAAAGCAGGGATGTGAAACCACATGGAGAGCTCTTTCCAAAGTGCTAGCACAGGTGTGATGGGCTGAATGGCCTCTTTTGTTCTATGTCAGTCTGGGGGTGGGACACAACAGTCAACACTCCTGCTCACACTCAGCCTAACATAATACAAATCCATGTGCTCTCTGCTAAAATACACATTTTTGTTTTGCCTAAAGAACTAGATTTCATGCCTTCCTCTTCCACAACTAACACTGTAGTCTATTTCTCATCTTTGCTATCATACACATCACATTTCTGGAACAGTCTTCAACCTATAGCCACTGTTAAAATGGCCAACTTAGTGCTATGTATTGGGGTAATAAAAGGAAGCTGCTGGAGGAATTCACCCATTCCAGCAGTATTTGCCCCCACAGATGTGCCTTTACCCGCTGATGGCACAAATCTGTTTTTATTTTGTTCCGGATTCAAGCATCTGTAGTCTCTTATATCTCAGTATTGGGGTAGTATACTGTCATGATTTGAGGATTGGCCAATGGATCAAAAACGCAGAGGGAGGAGATTTGGATCCATTGACCAATCCTCACTGGGTCTGGAAAACAGGTCATTTGCAGATTGGTAATCTGTAACTAGTGGGGTACGATAGGGGGGGGGGGGGAGGAATAAGCACTGAGATCCAGTTGTTCATTATCTGTATCAATAATTTGAATAAGGTGATCAAGTTTAATATATCCAAGTTTATCGCTACAGATCTATAACAAGTCTGGTCCATGTGATGAATGCAGTGAAGGTTCAGGGGGATGTTAATGGGTTAGGTGAATAGGCAAGTATATAACACATGGAATGGAATGTTCAAATTAGAAAAACTGAGGTTGTTTATCTGAGCTATTGAATAGTGTTGATGTTCATGTACATACTGTATATTCACAACAATTAACATAGCAAGCAATTAGGAAGTCAAAAAGTATACAACCTATTATTCGAGGATTCGATTAGGGGCACTACCCTCAATTAAACAGGGCCCTGATTAAGACAACGTATGAAATATTGTGCATATATTTCACTTTTCCACAAAATAAAGGCTGTAGTTACAGAAGGAGTGCAACACAGGTTCACCAGAAGGTCAAGAGAACTAAGGCTACAATCTCTTGAGTTTAGAAGAATGAGACACAAGTGCATTGAAATGCAAAAAAGATTCTTATCTTTCAATCCACACTGGAACTACCAGTTGAGGTTGGACAACTTTCCGATGATGTTCGGTCCCTGTGCACTTCACAATCCCACCAGTGGTCACCCCTCATATCCACTCTCAATGATACGCCAATTAGAACATGGGCTCCTCGTTGACTGGGGAATTGACCAATTATCCTTTATTCCCATGTCCAATTCATTTAGAACTGATAAACCAGATCTGGGTGAACCCACAAAAAGCATCCAGACCGGACGGGGTACCTGGTTACATAATAAAGACCTGTGCTGATCAATGTGCTAGTATGTTCACTGAGATCTTTAACCTCTCACTTTGGCAGTGTGTGGTACCCACCTGCTTCAAGCAGGCTTCAACTATACCAGTGCCCAAAAGAGCTTGGTGACCTGTCTCAGTGACTATCGCCCAGTTGCTCTTACATCTACAGTGATGAAGTGTTCTGAGAGGTTGGTGGCGAAACATATCACTCCAGCCTGAGAGACAATTTAGATCCGCTCCAATTTGCCTACCAGAAGAACAAGTCCATAGCAGATGTCATTTCGTTGGCTGTTCACTCAATCCTGAAACATCTGACAGCAAAAGATGCATATATCAGGATGCTCTTTATCAAATACAGCTCAGCATTCTATACCATCGTCCCCTCTAAACTAATCAGTAAGTTTCAAGACCTTGGCCTCATTATCTCCTTGTGCAATTGGATCCTTGATTTCTTCGCTTGTAGATTACAGTCAGTTTGGATTGGCAATAAAATCTCCTCCACAGTCACCATCAACACAATTGCATCACAAGCCTGTGTGCTTTGCCTTTCTTTACTCACTTTACACTTATAACTGTGTGGTTAAACACATCTCCGGTGTCATATTCAAGTTTGCTGATGACACCACTGTTGTGGGCCATATCAAAGGAAGTAATGAATCAGAATATAGGAGGGAGATTGAAAATCTGGCGGAATGGCGTCATAACAACAAGCCCTCACTCGATGTCAGCAAGGCCAAGGAACTGATTATAGACTTCAAGAGAAGGAAACCAGAGGTCCATGAGCCAGTCTTCATCACAGGACCAGAGATGCAGAGGGTTAGCAACTGTAAATTCCCAAGTGTTATTTCAGAGGACCTGTCCTGAGCACAGCACATAAGTGCAATTGCGAAGAAAGCACAACAGAGCCTCTGCTTCCTTTGAAGTTTGCTGAGATTCGACATGACATCTAAAACTTCAACAAACCTCTATAGATGTCTAGTGCAGGGCATATTGACTGGCTGCATCACAGTCTGGTGTGGAAACCTTGAATGACCTTGAATGGTAAATCCTACGAAAAGTAGCGGAATCAGCCCAGTCCGTCCTAAGTAAAGCCCTCCCAAACATTGAGCACATCTACATGAAATGCTGTCATCCATCATTAGGGATCCCCACCACCCAGGACATGCTCTTTTCTCGCTGCTGCCATCTAGAAGAAGGTACAAGAGTCTCATGACTAGCACCACCAGGTTCAGGACTAGATACTACCCCTCAACCATCAGGTTCTTGAACAAAAGGAGATAACTACACTCAACTTCACTTGCCCTATCACTGAACTGTTCTCACAACTAATGGACTTCCTTTCAAGGATGCTTCGTCTAACTTTTTCGATATTTATTGCTATTTATTTATATTTGCATTTGCAGTTTCCTGTCTTCTGTACTCTTGTTGAACACCCTAGTTGGGCACTCTTTCATTGATTCTGTTATAGTTACTATTCTACAGATTTGTTGAATATGCTAACAAGAAAATGAATCTCAAGGTTGTATATGGTGATATATATGTACTTTGATAATAAAACTTATTTTAAAGTTTGAACAGAGTTCAGAGAAAATTAAAACACCACCACTGCACAACTCTCCTCCCCATCAACCACTCCCTCCTCAAGATTTACATGCAGCAGTGACAAGGAAAATAATTCTCACAAGCTCAGAACATTTCTGGAGGGGCAGAACCCTTCTTCCCACAAACAAAAAAATGCCAAGAATGAAAAGAATCATTTTCAAAACCCTGATTCCCAGTTTAGAGGAAAAAAGATCAAACCTTGCAGGCGTTTCAAGTTGAGTGAATCCCAGGAATATAGCTGCACGGTGGAATCGTTGGCTGGGAAGGCTTTGGATGTTGACTGGTTTCAACACGTCTCCTCTCAAATGTCATCAGCTTCAGAATCCTAAAATACGCAACAGGTAATCTCAAGTTTCTGTAAAAACATTTCTTTCCAATAACCTTTGCAGCTATGTAGTTTTAAATGTGTAACATTAACATGAACTAATTTTAAGCCAGTGATTTTCTTCATCTCCATTTTCAAGTACACAGTTCTATTACTGCAAAATCAAAATTTACTTTTATTTCAAAAGGGCCTACAAGTCAATGATTGGGTGGTTGGCCCAGTAGAACTCTCAGGTCAGTCACCAACAATAAAATTCAGGACACGTGTCTCTCTAGCTGGCTAAATCCAACAGCACAAGAATTCCAGAGATGGGGGTTGGGGGGAAGGGACACACTTAACAGCTAAATTAATGGCCAACTTTTAGTCATTGGCCCATCAGCAAGGTATGGCTTCAAAATGGTCAAGAGAGGAGATTACTCACAAGGATTAGCTTTGCCCCTCCCATGTGGGTGACACCATTTTGGGAGAAATGTTGTTGCATTCACCACAGGAAAATAATTTTCAATTATGTAGCACTGAAAAAAACAGCTCATCCAGCCACATTTCTAGACCACTACATTTACAATATGGAGGCAAGCCTGGTTCACACTTGTTCTTCCAACCCCTGGCAACAGTTTACTTGTTCCTCCCTGTGTGTTTATCTTGCTTTCCTTGAAATGGGTCTCAGCTATTTGCCTGAACGATTCCACCCAGGACCATATTATAAATCATATTATAAATTCCCCACTGGAGGTCTTGTGGCTTCTTTTCAGATTCTCAACAAGTATTAAAGACTTCTATTGGGTCACCTCTTTACAGTTTCCTTTGAAGAGACTGGAATCAGATGTATTGAAATTTGATTGAATCCTTCTCAGTCCTGGCATTATTCTGAGAAGTCCGGTACACTTTAAGTCCTCTTAAGTCATTTTTATAACATGCAGAGCAGTTTGAGTGTACTCCCAAGTCCAGTCTAACCAAAGTTCAATACCCTTAAAGTCCTTACAAAATCTTACTGATTAATAAGCGATCTGCGATAGCCTTATTTTGAATTAAATTGTTCATGTACTTAACTTGTAGTTAACAAACTTTTCAATGTAAGACTGAATCAAATTTACAGAATGAAGTGTACAACTCACAGAAAGATTCAGGTTTATCAAGAGGCAGGAAACTGCAGTCAACTCAAAATGCTCTACATCACAAGAGAGAAACAAACTTGGAACAAAAAAGCAAATCAATACATTATGTTCATTTATGAAATCTAATTTATCTCCTGGAAATAAACTGCTGCTGTAAATTACGTCATTCCCATCTACAGTTTGTTTGATGATCTATTTGCACATGATGGTTCTCAACTTATTTTTCCACTTAACATTCAACTTTAAGAATTTACCCTGTTCTCAGATTGAGTTCCACTCGACTTAAAACATTATGCAGAAATTGACTGAATTTCCCTCCCCACATACACCCAGTTCTCCCTGTCATTGAGCCTCATTCAGGGAGGTTTCTACCAGGGCACTCTCTGTGCCTTTGCCAGCTGACGAGCTTGTTCTTCAATAACATCTCATTATTAACATAAAACTCATCATTACTTAATGAAACGATTACATTTTTAATCACTGTTACTCAGGCATATAATCACAAGCAACGTCCCGAAGTGTGACACGTGCAAACCCCAGGACCCATCTGTGCCTCCTCACCAGGGTGCTGAGGATTGAGGGCAGGGTGCATGGGAGGGAGGAAGATTTCCAAAACCTTATTTAGCAGGTGGCTGTAAAGAGGAGCCCTGAGTGATGATTATATTTAACCACATTTGCAGCCCAGCTTTCTCCTGAAAGGCAGTCACAGGGTCGGAGAGAGAGTGCGAAGAGAACATTGCCAAGGGAGCTCATGGCATTTGGCAGGGCGCATCCGTATCAGAAGGGCAGTTCAGGCAACAGGGCTGAGGCAGAGCTTGCTGGAGGAAGGGCATAACGTAGGGAGCGCTTGGCTATCAGAGGGCCATTGGAGGCAGTATGAGACTGTGAGAGGGGCCGTGTGAGGAGTGTGTGACTGACAGAGGGGCCGTGTGAGGAGTGTGTGACTGTGAGGGACCGTGTGAGGAGTGTGTGACTGACAGAGGGGCCGTGTGAGGAGTGTGTGACTGTGAGAGGGGCCGTCTGAGGAGTGTGTGACTGTGAGGGACCGTGTGAGGAGTGTGTGACTGTGAGGGACCATGTGAGGAGTGTGTGACTGACAGAGGGGCCGTGTGAGGAGTGTGTGACTGTGAGAGGGGCCGTGTGAGGAGTGTGTGACTATGAGGGGCCGTGTGAGGAGTGTGTGACTGTGAGGGGCCGTGTGAGGAGTGTGTGACTGTGAGGGACCGTGTGAGGAGTGTGTGACTGTGAGGGGCCGTGTGTGTGACTGTGAGGGACCGTGTGAGGAGTGTGTGACTGTGAGGGGCCGTGTGAGGAGTGTGTGACTGTGAGGGACGGTGTGAGGAGTGTGTGACTGTGAGGGGCCGTGTGAGGAGTGTGTGACTGTGAGGGACCGTGTGAGGAGTGTGTGACTGTGAGGGACCATGTGAGGAGTGTGTGACTATGAGGGACAGTGTGAGGAGTGTGTGACTGTGAGGGACGGTGTGAGGAGTGTGTGACTGTGAGGGGCCGTGTGAGGAGTGTGTGACTGTGAGGGACGGTGTGAGGAGTGTGTGACTGTGAGGGACCATGTGAGGAGTGTGTGACTGTGAGGGACCATGTGAGGAGTGTGTGACTATGAGGGGCCGTGTGAGGAGTGTGTGACTGTGAGGAACCGTGTGAGGAGAGTGTGACTGTGAGGGGCCATGTGAGGAGTGTGTGACTGTGAGGGACCGTGTGAGGTGTTTGTGACTGACAGAGGGACCGTGTGAGGAGTGTGTGACTATGAGGGGCCGTGTGAGGAGTGTGTGACTGTGAGGGACCGTGTGAGGAGTGTGTGACTGTGAGGGACGGTGTGAGGAGTGTGTGACTGTGAGGGGCCGTGTGTGGAGTGTGTGACTGTGAGAGGGGCCGTGTGAGGAGTGTGTGACTGTCAGAGGGGCCGTGTGAGGAGTGTGTGACTGTGAGAGGGGCCGTGTGAGGAGTGTGTGACTGACAGAGGGGCCGTGTGAGGAGTGTGTGACTGTGAGAGGGGCCGTCTGAGGAGTGTGTGACTGTGAGGGGCCATGTGGGGAGTGTGTGACTGTGAGGGACCGTGTGAGGAGTGTGTGACTGACAGAGGGACCGTGTGAGGAGTGTGTGACTGTGAGGGACCGTGTGAGGAGTGTGTGACTGACAGAGGGACCGTGTGAGGAGTGTGTGACTGTGAGGGACGGTGTGAGGAGTGTGTGACTGTGAGGGGCCGTGTGAGGAGTGTGTGACTGTGAGGGACAGTGTGAGGAGTGTGTGACTGTGAGGGACGGTGTGAGGAGTGTGTGACTGACAGAGGGACCGTGTGAGGAGTGTGTGACTGTGAGGGACAGTGTGAGGAGTGTGTGACTGTGAGGGACAGTGTGAGGAGTGTGTGACTGTGAGGGACAGTGTGAGGAGTGTGTGACTGACAGAGGGACCGTGTGAGGAGTGTGTGACTGTGAGGGGCCGTGTGAGGAGTGTGTGACTGTGAGGGACCGTGTGAGGAGTGTGTGACTGTGAGGGACAGTGTGGGGAGTGTGTGACTATGAGGGACAGTGTGAGGAGTGTGTGACTGTGAGGGACCGTGTGAGGAGTGTGTGACTGACAGAGGGACCGTGTGAGGAGTGTGTGACTGTGAGGGACAGTGTGAGGAGTGTGTGACTGTGAGGGACCGTGTGAGGAGTGTGTGACTGTGAGGGACCGTGTGAGGAGTGTGTGACTGACAGAGGGACCGTGTGAGGAGTGTGTGACTGTGAGGGACAGTGTGAGGAGTGTGTGACTGTGAGGGACCGTGTGAGGAGTGTGTGACTGTGAGGGACCGTGTGAGGAGTGTGTGACTGTGAGGGACGGTGTGAGGAGTGTGTGACTGTGAGGGGCCGTGTGAGGAGTGTGTGACTGACAGAAGGGCCATGTGAGGATTCCGTTGCCTGTTGGAAATGGCATTTTCCTGTTCAGCCTCCTGACTGCTATATTGGTCTTCGCCATCTTGTCGATAGCCCATATAGACAAGCCGCTGACTGAGAGACTGGTGGCATGGACTTGCCAACTGCGGCAGTCATCTTCTGCAATGTGGGACCTTGGCCGACAGCTCCAATGCAAGACTGGGACCAGAGCACACATTCTGCACTCACGCGCAAAATACTGCAGGAACTCAGCAGGTCAGGCAGCACCAATGGAGGGAAATGAACAGTCAGAAGTTTCAGGCCTGAAGAAGGTGTGCTCCTGTCTTTGACGAGAGTTCTGTGAGACCTTCCCTCACTGTCATCTCCAGCTATTCAACCATGTGCTGACCCAGACTCGCTTGCTCAGCCACATGGCCTTCCTGGTAACTTGCCTCCACCGCCATCTTGCGTCAGTCCTGATGTCGGGACTGCCAACTATTTATTTTCCTCAATAGATGCTGCTAGTCCTGCTGAGTTCCTCCAGCACTTTGTGTGTGTTGATCCAGATTCTCAGCAACTGCGATCTCTCATGTGTCTCCAATGAGACAAACCAGCTCTTCATTTCCATTCAGACCACAGACATTATTGAGTATGGATACATAGTTATACTGCAACAAAAATATAATTGCATCTTGCACAAAAATCTAAATGGTTAAACACCCTTGTTTAATAATACACTGCCCTGACTGGCCAATGTTTAACTTAAATATATTAACCTTCCCTCTTCTGGTCTGCACTCTGGCCTTTTCCCTCTTCTCAGCTGCCTATCACTTCCATTTGGGTCCTCTTATCCTTCTCTTTCTCCTGCAGTCAACTCTCCTCTCAGATTCCTTCTTCCCCAGCCCTTTACATTTCCCACCCGCCCAGCTTCACCTGTCACCTTCTAACTGGCCCCCTTCCCCTCCCCCCACCTTTTTTTATTCTGGCTTCTTCCCCCTTCCTTCTAAGTCGTGAAGAAGAGTCTTGGCCTGAAACACTGACTATTTGTTCATGTCAACGGATGCTGCCTGACCTGCTGAGATTCTCCAGCATTTTGTGCCTATAGCTTTGGATTTCCAGCATCTGCAGACCTGCTTGTGTTTATTGTCAGCTGGCTGCACTTCTGATTTGCAAACTGTTTGGGTTATGAAATGGAACCCAGTCATAAGCTGGGGAGAACCAGCATTCAGAACTGGGGAGTGCTCTTCCCTGCCCTCTTCAATGAAAACTTCTTCCCTGATGTCAAAAATTCTTTTCTTCCCACAGGTGCTGCTCGACCGGCAGAACTTTCTCCGACAGATTGTTGCTCCAAGTTCCAGCATCTGCAGTAACAAACTTTCCAATTATTCTCCCAATTTCCTTTTGTCTGCCTTATTTCTGACACTGCAGCCAAGTGACTTCGCTGTAACTCCCTGGAAGGTGAGACAGATGCCTCTCTTTCTTTGACCTTGATTTAAGGAGGAGGAGGATGGGGATGAGAGCAAGTAACAGATGGCAGCTCGTGAAAAATAGCAGCACTCAAAAATTATGTGAGTTGAAGTAATCATTAGCCCGACAAATTGGTGGGATTATGTATCCTGTAAACTGTTGAGACCATTACTTGTCATCCATGGAGGCACTTAAAGGATCCCATCTTTCACTTAGTCCAGGCTGACTGAAAATGCAGACAAAAGAGACTGAAGATGCGAGAATCTGGAACAAAAGAACTGGAAGAACTCAGCCGATCACACAGCATTTTTGGAGGTAAAAGGTGCAATTTGATGTTTCAGGTCAATATCCTGTGCAGGAATTACCTGGAAGATTTACAGACTTGCTGGTGAATTTTAATCACAAACATCTTTGCAATAAACTCTGTTGTCTGCATAGGCATTCACGGAGTGGCCAGGTTCATCCAAACCCTAACATGCTGTTCCACCCTTGGTACACGTCAGTGCTAATCACAAGTGCTGACTTCCTACCCCATTTCGCTCATCTCGTCTACTGAGTCCCCAAGCCCAAAAACGCTCAGTGCCCTCATTACTGGCCACCCACCCACCAGGGATCCCAGAATCCAAGCTCCAGAACAGCATTGATTGACCACTTTCAGTGGCCAAGGCCTCTCCAAATCTCTTCCCAACCCTGAAAACCTTTGCTTTTGATCAAGCTGGCCTCATACCACTGTACAGTCTCGGGTCAAAGTTAGTTGGAAGATTGCTCCTGTGAGCTGCTTTGTACTGTTCAGGAGTTGCTAGGTCAAGACATTGATTTGGCTTCAAGTGGAGATCAGTAGATAGCTGGACACTAGAAGAAACAAAGGGTAAGGGGACAGTGCAGGAAAATGGTGTGGATGTAAAATATCAGTCAGGACCTTACTGAATAAAGGAGCAGGTTTAAGGACCAGTCTGTGATTTAAAGAGGTGTAAACCCACTTCAGATGAATTAAACAATAATGAGTACACCAGAAGCAAGAGAAAATCTGCAGATGCTGAAAATCCAAGCAACACACACAAATGCCGGAGGAACACAGCATCTATGGAGAAGAGTACAGTCAGCGTTTCGGTCCAAGACCTGTCTTGCTGAAGGGTCTCAGCCTGCAACATCAACTGTAAGTCTTTTCCATTGATGCCGCCTGGCTTGCTAAGTTCCTCCAGCATTTTTGCGTGTGTTGCATGAGTACGGCAGAGCCTCCATTAACCACGTTTCTAAACATTTAACAAAGTCTCCACAACCACCACTCCAAAGAGCATGGGTACTCTCCAATATCCAAGCCAGTCTTCAGCCCCTTAACCAGCACCTGAAGCCGGTTTACATGGTCTTTTCGCATTAAATGCGTAAAAGGATAGTTCATGGTGGTGCCGAGCTGTGACTTCCATTGTATCGCAGCTGAGGTTTAGCTGCTACTTAATTGTTAATTTTTAATTGTTTGTTTTGGGGACAGAGAGGAGAGTTCGGGATCAGACAAGGACCTTATGAACATGGAAGTGGGGGATTAGAGGTCAGGCTGGGGGCAGGGGGGGTGGGGTGTCCGGAGTCAGAGTTCCGTATGGGAAGGAGGAACAAGTTCCAGTAACTCCCTGGGTTCATGAGTCGGTGAAGCCGGAGTTCAATGCCTGATGTTTAGGTTCTTGCCATTGGTGATTCCAGGTTTTGAGTCTGTGTTTGGGAATTGGCATGTCCTGGGATCAATGCCAAGGGTCAAGGCCCAAGGACGAACTGGAAGTCGGGATGTAGAGATCCGTTGACTGGATGGGGTGGTCGAAGCCCAGTGTCTGGAGGCCTGAATCTGTGTCCCCTGGAGGCTGAACAGGGTTTCTTTTTGCCGCTGTTATTTGTTGCTTCGTGTTCCTGTGTTGTTCTACCAAGCATCGTGGGCATGCTATGCTGGCGCCAGAATGTGTGGCAATACTTGTGGACTGCCCCATTCACAACTTCGGGTGTATTAGTTGTTAATAGAAACGACACATTTCACTTTACGCTTCTAGGTACAAATAAACTTGAAACTTGGATTTTGAATCTTAAACTTTGTGAAAGCTTGCTGAGCACAACCTGTCTGCTACAATTCTTGTATTACAGTGAAAATGTAGCTGTTTCATTGTAAAGTTGTGAAAAGCATGCTGCAAACGTGGGGTCAGAGAAGGATACAGCATGGGATAAAACCCTTTGACCCTCCAATCTGCACCAATCATCAACCACCCATTTACCTATTCTCAGCAATTTTTGATTTGGGGCGGCCTGCAGATAATGAACACTGAGCTGAATTGAAATACGCCTCTTGATTTTGCATTTCGCTCATTTTTTTGTTGCCATTTGCGTGATTTGTTTTGTATTGAGCGTGGTGGGGGAGGGGGGGGGGTGCTGATGTTTTTCTTTAAACAGGTTCCGTGGTACTTCTTGGTTTGTGACTGTCTGTGGGGAAGACAAATTTCAGGGTTGTATACTGCTTATATGCTTTGATAATAAATATATTTTGAACTTTCAAGCTACAGTATAATAATCCCTTTCAAATTCTGCCTACTGTCCTGGACAGATTCAACCATTCACCTAGACTCTAGAGGCAATTTTACAGTGGCCAATTAACTCGCTGATCAGCATCTTTTCCTATCGGTGTATGAAAGTGCAAGAATAGTCAAACAGGTTTGATTCAGCAATCTACCACATATAAACACGTTATAATGTACTAAATTAAAGGGCACACACATTTTAATGATATGAGGTTATTTATTAACATTAGATTAATAAATGAGGAAGTATATTTTCTGATTGATCTTCACTTCGTCTCAGGTCCTGGGGAATGGTTGATAAGCTCCAGCTTCAACTGGGTAGGGTATAGGAAATTCAGAGTAATATTGCGCAAGAGGCCAGTCATGTTACTGCTTGCCTCTTAATAGAACATTGCAATTAATCCTATTTGACTGCCATAGACCTCTATTCATCTGAAGTTTCTCCTTTTCAAGAATTTATCCAGTTGTCCTTTAAAAGTCACCAGTGTATCATCCTAATAGAGATGGCGTACTGGATTATAATAACTTGCTCAGTGAGAAAAGATTCATTTCTTCATCCCTGGTTCTTTTGTTAATCTATAGATGAGCAAGCAACCTTTCTTGTGTTCATAAACTATATGTGAGTACAGCACAGAAACAAGCCCTTCAGCCCATCTAGTCTGTGCCAATTCATTTAAACTGCCTACTCCCATCAACCTGCACCAGGACCATAGTCCTCCATATTGCTTCTGTGCATTACGGACCTATATTCACAGATCCCTTTGTTCTACCATGCTTCTTAGTGCCCTAGCATTCACTGTGTAAGATCTACCCTGGCTGGTCCTACCGAAGTACAAAACCTCAAACTTATCCACATTAAATTCCATCTGCCATTTTTCTGCCCATTTTCCCAGATGATCCAGATCCCGCTGCAAGCCACAGTACTCTTAAGAGTTTGTGGGGTTGAAATATGCTGTCATGTAACTGTGGTGAGTAACTGCAGTATATTTTGTAAATGCTACTGCCACTGAGCACTACTGACACAGGGAGTAAATGTTTGGACAGAGCATGGAGTCCAAAGTAAGTAGGTCACTTTATCCTGTATGGACATTATTTTACATATCGGCAAGTAAAGGCCTATCCATCGTACTCCTGGCTTGTCCCTTGTAAACAGTGACATTGTGCAAATTCAGGAAGACAGGGACACATTCGGGATGCGCAGCTCTGACCTGCACCTCAGTCACAATTTTAGAAGCTAAAGAAATGATTAAAAACAAAAACGAAAATTCCTTGGATTGGAGTTTTTTCAAATAGAAAATAAATTCCTGCCGCTATTTTAGACACTGCTAAACCTCCATAGAATGAACAACCTACAGTATCACATCCAAGGAATTCATCTTTGTATCATTTCCCAATTAATTTAAATCGTCATACATGCGGTGGGGCAAATGTGGCCAACACTACTTTCAAATCAATTTTGCAGACTACTCCTGACATTAGTCATGCATAACCCAGACTTGATCCATACTAAACAGGCTGAAAAATATTAAAGAGACCATTCAATATGTTTTCACATTCTGCTTTCAGTCCAGTCTGTTAACAGGTCAGAGTACAAAGGTTAATCCTAATGCCTGAATACTTACTGCAGTTATTCAAAAAGATTGAGAGGAATAATTAATACAGTTACACCCACACTACTCCCTCCCTAACCTCAGTCACTGACCAGTGGAACCACCCACACCTCTGCCAACTCCACCCTCTCAGTTACCTTTCATATTTACCAAAAGGGCCTCCCAAATTAACACTGGTGTGCACTCATTGATTAAAGCTGGTTCCTACATTAGGTATATCACAGCTGCACACTAGGTTAAAATGCACGCATGCACAGGTTAAAATCCAACTGCCCCTTTCTGGGAAGACAAGCAGGTCTGCAACATTGCCAATCATAAGCTTATTTGACATTGTTTGGGTAATGGTTAATCTATTACAAGAAGCAAAGAGCGGGCAAAATTGTGACAGTAAAAAAAACTAAAACAGTCATAATGCTTTGCAATATAATTGGTTCCCTTGTGTTTAAAAAGGGAGTAATGGAAAGAGAGAAACAGAAAACTAAAGAGAACAGGAAAGGAGCCAGGGTAAGGGGAGAGAGTGGGAGGATGTGAGGTGAGGGGAGGGTGAGAGGCGGAGATGGTTTCAGATCGATAGGGAGCAGCAAAGCACAATTCTGATCAGCTACTATTTAAGGTCCTAATTGCAGTTTGCTTAGAATTTTTATCTATGTCACCGAAAATACTCAACACTGGCCAAACTAACGATAATCATTGAAAAAAACTCCCGAAGTGTACTAATCTGATTCATACCCAACCCATACCCTACTGCTCTGGAGAAATTGGTATGAATGTAGTCGCTAGTGTAATGCAGGAAATTTGTACACAGCAAGTTCCCACAAGCACCATTGCAAACATTGATTAGAGATATATTTTGTCCAAGAGAAGAATATTTTCTTCTGCTCTTAATGAAAAAAAGAGAAGATTTCTGAAGGAAAAAGACAGCTGCTTTTCTGACTTACCAAGGTGCTGCAATCCAGGTGCAGTGCAGAGCGTGTGGTGTACTGTGGGAAATCTCTTTCAATGGGTAAGCCACACCCGACGGTTCAGGAGCTTGTTAAGGTGGAAAGGGTAAAGGGCTGAAGAATATTCCACCTATCACCTTCCATCTCCTCACTTCATCCCCTCCTCCCCCTCCCACCTACCTTCCCTCTCACCTGGCTTCACCTATCACTCTCCAACTTGTATACCACCTCCCACCTTTCCCAGTCCTGATGAAGGGTCTCACCCCAAAACCTCGACTCTTTATTCTGTAAATTACCCCTAATGTGTAGGTGGGAATCTGGGGGTAATTAATGGGAATGTGGGAAGAACTAAAAAAAAAGGTGTTTAGAGTTAACATAGATTCAGTAGGCCAAGAACCCCATTTCCACACTGTATGACTCTAAAAGGTCTACGTGTTTAAATCCCTGAAGTGGAATTTGAACCCACAAATGCAGGCAACAGAAACGCTGCCCACTCAGTCATTATACATTGTATGTCTTACATGTCATGAAAAATCATTCTCTATGATTAAACTCTAGGCACACTTTCCAGGGGTGGCAAACCTTTTTGAGAGCATCTGTCCAAATTAGCGATAATTTTCTAAAACATTATTTTGTGCACAGTGAAAATTCTGAGCAGAGATTGTTATTGATTTATGAATTAGTAATAATAATTTGGACAATTTGAGGGAAAAGCATGAGCCCTGGTACTTATTTACAAGCATTCATTGTTTTACAATCAATACAAGTATACAAAGCTGATTGAAATCAAGCATTTTAGAAAGCTGTTCAAAATGATTAATATTAATCTTTTAAAAAACATTTGAAAAATAAATATTCATGGAGGCACTAAATACAGCATTTACCTTTATTTCACTGAATAACCAGTGTTTACTCAAAAACGACAGAAGAAAAGATACAAGCAGAGTGAAGCCAACATCAACTGGCCCAACCATCCACTGTCCTTATACTGATGTGTACACCAGCCCTGAGGATTGCAAAGGTATCACCCAATGTCATGTGTACGTTTGCTGACTGAAAACACCTCACTGCTCTCAGGTTGCAATAAAATCTCTTGCTGCTCTATTTGGCAGTAAGGATAATCATTACACATCTTTTTATTATGATTAGGGTTTAAAGATTTGATTAAATGTACTGCACACCATATCCCACTACGTTTTTTTCGTCAGCCATCCTGGGCACGTAGGTTTGCCACCCCTGCCCTATAGCAATAGTTTCCACATGACATCACTCAGAACCTTCTCTGAAATCAAACAATCAGTGAAAACTCTGGAGAAAAAGCTCACCCCTTCCAAAATGAAGCCTCATGGCATATTAGAAATAGGGGAAATTTCTAAAGTTCCACCAGGCCAGATTCTATCAATGGAAACATTAACTTGTCACCTTCATAAATTGATGTTGATCATTTTGAAAACGTTTCACCAGGGTGAAGGAAGGCTTCTATGCCAATGGTACGAAACAGGAACAAACACCTTGTAAGGGCGAACTTCCTACCTCAGAATCTACCTTGTTATGGCTCGTGCAGCTTTATTGTCCACCTGCAGTACACTTTCTTTGGGTATGTAGCACCACTCTGCATTCTTTTATTGATTTCTGCTTGTACTCCCTCAAAATACCACATTTTGAGAGGATCTGTATGGATGGCTTACAAACGTTTTTCCACTGTATCATGGAAAGTGTGACAACTATAAACCAACACCAGTACCAGCGACTGGAGTTTCTGGCATAATTTAACAGCCCGTTATTTCCAAGCAGAAGCCTCATGTGACCAACACAGTTTTAGTTCAGAGTTGAGTCCGTATGCATTAGGATTTCAACAGTGGGGACTTTGTTACTTGGTTGTATCATGGGAGGAGCCCAGCTCACCAAAACATCTAACGTTCCATTTTTAAATAGAAGTAAGTATTGTAGAGAAAGCATTTTTCCCTCTATCAAACACGTAATACGTACTCAGCATCAGAGCAGACCATCTCTCCTTTGTTCTATCAGCACAGTATTCTTTTATCCAAAATATTACCTAACTCCTGTTATGAATGCACCACAGCTCTGAGGGGCCAAAGGGGCGGGGGAGCCCCCTCCTTTTTGAGAATCGCAAGAGCACTAGTTGGGGGGGGGGTCAGTAGACCCAGGAAATGGGAGAGAGAAAGAGACATGCCGAATACCTCGTTCCACCGCAGTGCAAAATAAGGTGACATTGACCATTGTCTCGTGGAGACCACGTGCAAGCCCTCGGGCAAAGTGGGCTGGTTGAGAGAGAGATTGCATCATCCCAACCTGATTGACATCTGAGACCCCGTGAGGAAGTATGAAGGAGGGTCTGGGGGGAACAACCCCTTCAGACGCACCAGAAGAAACGCTAACGATCCTGTAGTAGTGGGAAGCCATTTGAAGGAAGCCACGTGCGTTGGATTCTGTGCCTGGAATCCGTGGCTGGAATCATGGAAAACCGCTTTTAGCTAAAAGGAAACCCGCTGCCCTGATTCAACGGATTTGCTTCATAAAGACCCGGGCCCCTTTATAAATAAAGACTTTTAAAAATAGTGCCATCAGACTTCAACGGACCTCTCTATCTTCACTGGCAGTTACGGGATTTCATAACACTCCCTTAAGACTTCCACTTGAATCTGCTTCAGCCAATTTTATTATTTCAGATCATGATTTCCCTGAGTAAAAAAAAGCTCCCAATTCCCTTCCTATTTATTTGTCAATTACCATTAACTTGTATCACTCATCCCCCTCCCAGCAAAAATACTGTGTATTACTGTTGGCTTAGTACAAGGCACTGATGCAATAACAAAGGTCTGATCTAGGTTTTATAGCCTGCAATAGAAACCAAGGCTTTCGATGTTAACAAACCTCAAAGTAGGGGCATTTCTATAAACTCATTTGAATCCAGGTGTGCTATCGTTCTATAAATCTCAATCAAAATATTTGGAGAGATTAGATGCTCTACTTTTCACCAGTACACCAGTCTAATGTGTCCCTATGTTTGCTCTCACACCTCCTGCTGAGATGTTGTGTATTGCCAACGGCACAACAGCACCTGTCGTCCATTCGGCATCCTTGCATCCCAGGGCAATTCGCAGCTGTGTGATCGACCTTAAATTACTCCACACCAACTCGCTGGTCACCTGGTTAGGTATCTTCTATACCTGATAAAGTGGTCACTCAGTGTCCGTGGTTTCTGCTGGCCATCTTCTTCAAGGCTCAACAAGTTGTATGCTGTGATCTTCTGCACGCTACTGTTGTACTGTGTGGTTATGTGAGTTGCTGTCACCTTTCTGTCAGCTTGAACCAGTTGGGTCATCCTGCTCCTCCTCTCTCATTAATAAGATGTTTTCACCCACAGAACTGCTGCTCTCTGGATTTTTCTTTTGTTTTTCACGCCATTCTCTGTAAGCAAAGTCACTTTGATCAAATTTCTTCCCTTTTCTGATGCTAGGTCTAAACAACAACTCAATCTCTTGACCATAGCTGCATGCTTTTACGTACTGAGTTGCTGCCATGTGTTTGGCTGATTAGATACTTGCATTAATGTACAGGTCTACCTAATAAAATAGCTACAGAGTATACATCAGGACAGATTACCAAAATTTAATCTCACAGAATTGGTTTTGCTCCACAAGTTTTAAGGAGAGCCTTTAAGAAAGAAAGAAAGAAAGAAAGAAAAATTGGGAAGTTTAGGGATGAAATTCTAGAGCTTAGGACAATAAAATCAACAATGACCAATATGCTTTTATCTGTGTGCCCGGTAGCCTGAATAACATGGAGGGTTCTGAGTTAGGAAAATTAAACATTTTAATATCAAGGTATTCCCAAACTGAAATCCAGGGTATGCCAAAAAGCCAATGAGGCGATGGGAGAAAGAGGACCTGGGACCTGGACAGCGGAGTCTTTGGTGTGAGCAAACTTACAAGGGCTGGTAAAATTAATGGCTGGCATGATCTTGGAATGGTCAAGTTTAAATGTATTGAGGAGGGAATCATTAACAAAGAAGGCCTTGTTATAAAGTACTTTGTGGAGCAAAGTCAATTCTGTGAGATTAAATTGTTTTACATGGAAGGGTGGATAAAAGATAAAACTCATACATTTCATCCTGGAGGTAACAGATCAATAATATAATTTATCAATGGAAAAGAAACAATCTATTGGGAGTGAAGGTGATGAATTCAAATTATTCAAAATATTAATGCTGTATTGAAAGTATCCTGATAGCCTATGAAAACAAGTGGCTAATTGGATGTTGTGATGCAGTGAATTACATAGACCTGGATTGAAGAGGACAACCACAAGAAGTCCAAGTCTTGAAGAAACAGCAGCTTGATCATTATCTACATTGATATAATATTGGCGTGTGTAAGGTTTTAATGGAGACACGAGATTGCAGATGCTGGAATCTGCAGCAACTCCCTATCTGCTGGAGCAACTCAGTATTCAAGTAGCATCCATGAAGGGGGAAGGAATTGTCCACATTTTGGATCGAAATCTTGCATCAGGATACAGCGCAGACATTTCGTGACGAGATCCAACGTCTTCATCATTCCTGATGAAGGGCCTTGGCTCAAAACTTCGACTGCTTATCGTTGCCTGATCTGCTGAGTTCCTCCAGCATTTTGTGTATGTTATCCTGGACTTCCAGCATTTCCAGAATTTCTTGTGTTTACAGTGCAATATGTGTAGATTAAATTTCAAACAGAACATTCAAAGCCCCTTTGAAAACCTTCCTTCCTTTTGAAAAGAACTCTTGGTATTGTTTATAATTAATGTCACTGAGACACGACAGAGAAACTTTCATTTGCATACCATTCAGGTAGAGCATGCCATTCCCAAGCATGTTGAGGAGGTGAAAACAAAGCAAAATATAATGTTACAGTTACAGAGAAAATAAAGGTGCAGCTAAACATATGAAGTACAATGCTCATCACAAGGTACTGTCGATTCTTTCTGTGCCTTGTGACATATCGGGCAGAAACCTTGCTGTGTCCTTGTACAAGGCTGAGTTGCTAGCTCAATGCTCAACCCAACATGGATGGAAAGCCCTCAAGGAGCTGGCTGGATTTGAACCCAGGACTACTCACCTCGCAGTCTGGTGCTGATGCCACTACACCACCAGCTGGCATACTGTAAATTTCAAGATCAAGAGTCCATATTTAGCATATGAGAGGTCCGTTCAAGTGTCTGATAACAGTGGGACAGAAGCTGTCCTTTACCCTGGCCATGCATGCTTTCTGCCTGACAGGAGAGGAGAGAAAGAGGGAATGACCGAATGATGGGTCCTTGATTGTATTGACCGCTTTCCTGAGGCAGCGAGAAGAGTAGACAGAGTTAGTAGAGGAGCAGTTGGTTTTTCTGATGGACTGGGGAAACAGTTACTGGTCAATAATGATGGTGGCTTCACCCCACACATGGATATAGCAGTCAGTTGGCTTCAATCAGTGCTGCTTGCTGTCTAGATTGAAGAAATTCCATCTAGCTTTAGATTCCAATGTAATTCATTTAACACTTTCCATGCTGGAGAAGGCCACTCACGGGATGAATTTCATCATCACCTGTAAGATGAGCATTTAGACAAGTGCAATCACTCAGCCTCCAGTGATTTGTCTTAGAAACAGGCCCGAGAGATCGTAACGCTTTGCATGGTAATCCAGAATCAGATTTATTTATCACATGTACATCGAAACATACAGAGAATGTATCATTTATGTTAAAAACCATCACAGTCCAAGGCTGTGCTGGGGGCAGCCCTCAAGTGTAATCACACAATCATAATAGATGCCATAGAAATACTCTTGCATGAAACTATATGTAATCTGAAATATTTCAGTAAAATCTGAGTTAGTAGATGGAGCCATGCATCAGCTCATATTTCACTCTTATCCATATTCTTCTATCCTCTTGCTTCACATACAGACAACTTCACCAGAAACACAAATCCAAGATTATTATCAACAAATGCAGGAATACAAGCAAAACCCATTTTTGGGCAAATGGTGGTGAGGATGTGGAACCAATGATGTGGTTCGGTTGCTGGTTTGTACATCTCTTGTTTCTTTCCATTGTCCTATACCCACCCTGGTTTTGTTATTTTATCTCACTGCCTTCCATATGACCTTCCTTGCGTCCTGCCTTTCTGTTCTTGCTGCAAACCCTCCTCACGCTCAAAACAAAACCACAGGAAAACAAATCAAACTGCAATCTGAAAGAGAAACAGAAATGGTGGAAAAACTCAGCCAATCGTGCAGCCTCTGTGGAAGGAGAAACCAGTCAATTGTGGAAAGAGGAAGCTAGTTGGTCTTAGTAAGGGTGGGGAGTGGGGGGAATAAACATTACACAGACAAAGGAGCACCCATTCATTCAATGGTCACATCATTTCACACTATTACAGACATTCCCTTTCTACCCACAGTTGTCCTCCCCCACCTTCTCTACCACCTACACCTACTTGCTCCCTTAATTCTGATGCAGGGCCTTCAACGTAGAATGTTAAACGGATTCTACTTTGTGTGAGGAGGGTGTGATGCAAGAACAGAAAGGAGGAAAGGAAGGCAAGTGAGATTAAAATGACAAAACTTGGCAAGTAGTTACTTGACTGACTGAAATCTTCCAGCATTTCTATTATTGCTTCAAGAAAATAAGAGGAAAAGTTGGCTACCTAGTTCCTCAAAGCCTGTCCCACCATTCAATAGAATCATGGCTGATTTGGCCAAGGCCTCAGTTTCTCTTCTGTGCCAGCTACCCATGAATAGTAATTCCCTGATCTTTCCCTCCTCTTTCAATACCTTCAGTGATCTATGTTGTGTATTGAATATTTCTGTAATATTTGAGAAAGTATTGTAAATATATAGTTTCATTAAACATTCTTTGTTGTTTACAAAATTCATTAGGGGTTGTATGCCACCATGTCATGTGTCAGTGTCTTACTAAAGTAAAAGTGAAACTATCGTACATGTACTCTGTACTCCCTTGCTTTTCTTTCAGTTAGTTTTATGTTCTGCAGTTACAAAACATAACCGTGGTGACAAAGAAGTTTTAAAGAACCTGAGACAACAGTGGCCCTGTTGAAGTGCACCGAGATGCTTGAGTTACAAAAAGGGACAGCAAGAAATGGTCAAGTTAAAAATAAACAGTGTGGCACATGCTCCTTCAGGAAGGGGCCATTCCCGAGTCACCCCTTATGCTCACGCTGGGATCTCCTCAAACCCAGTCTCAGAAGGAGAATCCAGGAAAATAGCTGAGGCAAACTGAGGACTCCTCAAAAAAGGAGGTCCGAAGGTTGGTCAAGCAGTGATGGCGAGGGACCACAGAGATGATCAAATTGGGCACTTGGGAAGATTAAGGACAGAACTGGACCACTCTCCTACACAGTGGTGATTGTATCTGCTGTCATCTGGGGATGACACATCAACCAGATGCGGAGAATAAAGTCAATTGTTAGAGAAGAAATGTGCCCAGAGCTGTCAGAACAACTTCCTGCAATGTCAGTGTCAACTCCTACAATAACCACGGAGGAGGCCCCATCACCTGAGATTGTTTCACAGCCACAAGTCTCACCTGACAAGCAGAGTGATACCCCCACTGGTCAGGAAAGACGTTATTCCACGGGTAAGAAATTTTTCACAGCGATTAAATCTTTAGGCCTGAAGGCCTGTAAGGGGACAATTCAATTGGAGTTTATGGTAAGCAGAGAGGAGTATTGTGTATTTAATCTAGTCACTATAATAGTCTGAAGTAGGGAACTGCAGACATTCATCTCTCTCTGTGAGAAGAGATACCTGGTCACCTCCATCTTAAGTGATTGCCTCCTTATAATAATGTCCTTTTGTAGGAGAATCCTCCACCAGTAGAAACATCACAATGTCTACCAGGCATTTCCCAGCTTTGAGGAAAGATCATCCACTTGAAAAGTTCAATCTGTTCCCCTCTTCGGCAGACTGAGGAAGAAAACAGGAGTCTATGAACCAGTCCTCATGAGGGCATCAGAAGAGGGAGGGTCAGTAACTTTAAATTCCTTGGTGTTATCATATCAGAGGTTCCTTTCTGGGACCAACACGCAAGTGCCATTTCATAGAAGGCAACGCCTCTACTTTCTTAGAAGTTTGTGCAGATTTGGCAAGTCATGTAAAACTCTGACAAACTTCTATCGAAGCACAGAGGAGAGTATCCTCGCTAGTTTCATCACAGCCTGGTATGGAAACACCAAGCCCACAAATGGGAAAGCCTACAGAAAGTGCCCAGCCCATCACAGGAAAAGTCCTCCCCACCATTCAGCACATCTACAATGAGCACTGCCACAAGAAATCAGCATCCACCATCCAGGTCATGCTACCTCCTTGCTGCCGCCATCAGGAAGGAGGTACAAGAGCCTTAGGTCCCACACCACCAGGTTCAGGAACAGTTACTACCCTTCAGCCACGAGGCTCGAGAACTAGCATGAATTCACTCGCCTCAACACTGAACACAACCTATGAACTCATTTTCAAGGACTCTACATCTCATGGTCTCAGTATTATTTATTTACTTTTTTTTGCCTTTGCAGTTTGTCTTATTTTGTACATTGGTTTTTCATCAGTCTTTGTGTGTAGTTTTTGACTGATTGTATTGCATTCCTTTGCTCTGCTGTGAATGCCTGCAAGCAAATGAATCTCATGGCAATACAGGGTGACCTAAACATACTTAGATAATAAATTTACTTTGAACTTTGAGCTTTGGCAAAGCATCTCCAGGCACTTGGTCCTGTACCACAAAGAGCAGTCAAAGCAAAGAGGAGATATTTGAAGGCACAATGAAAGATCAGAGGGCATTCAGATGAACCAAGATGGAAGAGTAGTAAGGGACAGTCCACATGGACCATAATAACCAGAAAAGACCAGGGAGACAAATGTACAAAGAGAAAATAAATATAATCCTCAGACACAAGAGATACTGTAGATGCTGGAAATCTAGAGCAATATACACAATGTGCTGGAGGAGCTCAACAGGTCAGACAGCATCTACAGATGGGAATAAGCGATTTGATTAAGTATAATGCTAAACCTACATAATGTTCAAGATATTAAGTGTTGAAGTTTGAGACTTTTCTAATTAGAATTCAAAAGGGTCATGATTATTTTTACAGAATAGTAAGAATTACAATATCAGAGTGAACCATCTGTAACTGTCTTTTCCTCAGAGTGTATGACTGGCTGGCATTTGATTCTTATCATTGCAGGTACTGTAGGTTTGCCTACCTGTCTACTGGTGTCCCAGACAGACTAAAGGGTACTTTAAACAGAATGCATGTCAGAAGGCACAAGTCATTGAACTTCGCAAAACACACCAAATTCAGATGAAACTCTTTACTTTAGGTTTCTAGTATCCGTAGTTTTTTAAAAAAAGTATTCATTTACTGTAACATTCTGACTGATTATGTCTTCCAGTCATTCACATGCTCATGGATATGAGCAATGTCCTGTTCAAACTCACCAAACTGGGACCAAACAGGTTGGAGAAGCAACAACTCATATGTTGGCTGACAAGCTTCCAACCTGATGGCATGAACTTTGATTTCCCTAACTCCTGACAATTTGTCTCCCTCCCCTTTCCTTTTACATTCCCCATTCTGGTTACCCTTCCATCCCATCTCTTCTCACCTGCCCATCACTTCCCTCTCATTCCCCTCCTGCTTCCGTTTCTTCCATTGTCCACTGTCCTCTCCTATTAATTCCATCTTCTTCAGTTCTTTACCTCTTCCATCTATCCCTTCCCAGTTTCTTACTTCATCCTCCCCCCTCCCCAACACTCCCAATTTTCCACTCACCCTATTTCATCTATTATCTGCCAACTTGTACTCCTTCCCATCCCCCCCTTTCTTACTCTAGCTTCTGCCCCCTTCCTTTCCAGTCTCAATGAAGGGTGTCTCCTGAAACATTAACTGTTTATTCCCTTCCATAGATGCTGCCTGACCTGCTGAGTTCCTCCAGCATTTCCAGTGTGTTCCCTGTGTGTATTACTTGTCATACAGGCGTACAGTTGGAACTCAAGGTTTTATGGGGGGAGAAAATTGTATCCAGTTTGAGAAAGGCCACAAATCCTGGGATCTAATTCCATGATCTGGAATACTGCTCTAGTAATTCCCAGTTTATTTCACACTAGAGATAACAGTCCTGATAAATAATAGTCCTGACGAAGGGTCTCGGCCCGAAACGTTGACTGCTGATTTCAACTGATGCTGCCCGACCTGCTGAGTTCATCCAGCTTGTTTGTACATGTTGATTTGACCACAGCATCTGCAGTGTACTTTGTGTTGAGAGATAATAGGATATCTGTAGGGTTGTCCCTGCCATTACAGCCACAACCAGGGGACATGGAATAATTTAAACAACCTCGCTCTATCCCCTTTGCACTCCAGCAGCCCACATGTTGTGGTAAAAGCAACATTTTCTTTGCCAAAAGCAGCCAAGAGGTCAGTTCAGAGTTTACTGGACTGTCATCTCCAGGTGAGTCCTTTGGACTTGTTTCTGTGTCTTTCGATTAAAAGAAATCCCACAGAGTTGCTGGGATTGTGAGTGGCTGAAAATGCAGTGATGGTCACAAAATCTGGATCCCAGCAAACAGTAGGAACTAGAGTCCATCTCCTCAGCCAACCAGATATCAGGGTCAAGAAAGTAAGGAGGAAATAAAATGAATTAAAGATGAATGAGATACAAAAAGAAATAAAGAGGTAAAGAAATATGATATAAAAGCAGAGAAAGAAACAGGATTTTTTTTCTAAAAACCTGCACACTTATAAAAGCACATCAAGCTTTTTGAAGGAATCAACATGCTTTTATTTAACAATCTTCAGACAAGAGTGTCCACTAACAAATTCTCCTCTTCTCACATAATCCCTTGCGATTGAGGATGACTTCTTTCTACTCCATTTCTAAGGAGTGGCTGATGCTTGTGTCGTTTTGTTTTTGTGGATAGATGTGGCACGGCAGTGACTACATGGTCATGACAGAGTCAGGTCCCTGGATTCCAAATCCTTCTCCAGCAGCTTAGCACACACATGGATACAGAGGCACACAGACACAGAGGTAATGCTTCCCATGGTTTTTCCCTCAGCAAACCCTTGCCCTCATCTCCCCTACATTGAGTATTATAATAAAAGCATGCATAGCTTTACAACTACTATGCATAATGCACGGTGAGTTTAATGGATTATTAATTCACAAGTATGGGAACATTGGAAGGAGGATAAGATGTTCACTGCAAAGATGACAGTTCTTGTTGTTCCTTTTCATGTCTTCAATGCCGTTTCTGTAGCATTTGACTGTATTTTGCAAAGCCAAGCTGCTAGCTCAACGCTCAACGCAACACGATGGAAAGCGTACAAGGAGCTTTCGAACTGGGGACTATTGACCTCAAAGTCAGGTGCTGATGACACTACACCACCAGCTGGCATAAAACCTGACAACAAAGTTGAAGAAATTGGGATTTGTAGCAAATTACACCTCATACTAGGTTTCTGCAACTCAGCCTGCACATTGTGTTAGGTTACAACAGTGACCAGTCATGCATCAGGACTGCTAGGTTCTGCTGAGACTCCCACAGCACTCCTGCACAACAGCAACAAGCTAATACACATCTTAAAATGAAGAACTCCAGCTCTGTAGCAACGCTATTGTAATGCCTTTCCATCAAATCAACATACCACACGATCCAGTGTGAATCAGATCATAACTCACATCAGAAACATTTTCATTTCATGCCTGCTACTGCAAGTCAGAATTACTTGGCAGTCAATGCACCTTGAATTTATGTAAACTGTACACTCCTACATCAGTCCAACTCTAAACAGCAGCACTCTATTCACACCACCAGCATGCTAGTCTTTGTCAATAGTAAGTCAGCCTTTAGAGCTGTAGAGGAGTATGTCACTCTATGCCTGAGAGTCTGAAAACTGAGTTCAGGACCCTCCTGCATTTCAAAATCCAGGTGCAGTAACTAGGAAGCAGTACACCAGGTGATTGCCAACAGGGTCACTATTACAAATCAATCCCAACAATCTGGTCAATATTGATTCCTCATTAAACATAGTATCTGAACCTACCTGGTCATTATTACCACATGGGAGATTGCTATGCACAAACTGGCTGAATTTCCTGCACTACAACAGCATTTCAGTGCAAAGGGCACTGAGAACAGATTCCATGAAGGCCTTACACTTCACATATAAGAAGCAAATCACAGCAGAAACCAGAGAGCTTGCATGATGTGCATAAAACAACTAGCAGGCAGGAGAGAAAGAACACTATTCCTGTCTGTGGCGATCAGGCCACATCAATAAGACTGGAAAATCCCAACACTGCCTCCTACCAAACTCCTGGCACTCTCACGTAAAGCAGGGGTCACTGCACTTGACCAGATGCTCAGGGATCAACCCATATGCTCTGGGACTGCACTTAGCCGCATCACAGATACTTATTTCTAAACAGTCGCCATTAACCATTCCCTGGGAACACCCCTGCACATCATTTAGATAAACAGTCTGATCACAAAGGACAATGCATTGTCGACTTAGGTTCAATGGGCCAGACTGCAGCACTCACAAGAGAATAGGAGCACATGAAGGTCACAGCCTCCTCAAGTCTGCCTGTTACTCAACGTGATTGAGACTGATCTATGCTGGCTTCAGATTTTCTACCGTGCCTCCTACATATACCCTTCAATTGCCTGAACATCTAAAAAATTATCTGAACTGTGCAAGCTTTTGTGGGGAAAAAGCTTCCTGAGAAGAAATATTCCCACATCTCATTTTTAAATGTTCATTCTCTTATCTTATTTCCCGATCATTTAAAAATTTATCTCTTTTCTCTTTAAATACCTGTGGTGAACTACGTGTCCCTGTCTGGACACGCCCCCTGCTGACTGCTCCTGTGGCTCCTCCCACAGACCCCTGTATAAAGGCAATCGAGGCCTGGGGCCGGCCTCTCAGTCTCCAGGATGTAGTATGGTGGTCACTCACTGCTGGTTCCTTCTTCCAGTTAATAAAAGCCGACGGTGGAGAAAGAAGCCCAGGCCATAGTGGAAGCTGTTAGGCACTGGAGGCACTATCTCGCTGGCAAAAGGTTCACCTTGCTGACCGACCAGCGCTCGGTTGCGTTCATGTTCAACAACCAACAGCGGGGCAAAATCAAAAATGATAAGATTTTGCAGTGGAGAATAGACTCTCCACCTACACCTATGATATCCTGTACCGGCCTGGCAGACTCAATGAGCCCCCTGATGCCCTATCCCGGGGAACGTGTGCTAGCGCACAGCTCAACCAGCTATACACCCTTCATGCACAACTTTGCCATCTGAGGGTCACCCGATTTTACCATTTCGTGAAAGCTCGGAACCTGCCATACTCCCTGGAGGACATCAGGACGATGACCAGGGACTGCCAAATTTGCGCTGAGTGCAAACCACACTTCTACCGTCCTGACACAGCGCAACTTGTCAAGGCCACCCGCCCCTTTGAGCGACTGAGTCTTGACTTTAAGGGCCCCCTTCCCTCCACCGACCACAATGTCTATTTTCTCAATGTTATTGACGAGTACTCACGGTTCCCCTTTGCAATTCCCTGCCCCGACACCACTGCCACGTCCGTCATAAAAGCCCTGCGCCAGCTCTTCACTCTGTTCGGGTATCCCTGCTATATCCGCAGTGATAGAGGGTTCTCCTTTATGAGTGACGAGCTGCGCCAGTACCTGCTAGCTAGGGGCATTGCTACTAGTTGGACCACGAGTTATAATCCTCGGGGAAATGGACAGGTGGAGAGGGAGAATGCCACAGTGTGGAAGGCCACACTTTTAGCCCTTAGGTCAAAAGGGTTGCCGGTCTCTCGATGGCAGGAGGTCCTCCCTGAGGCACTCCACTCTATCCGCTCTCTGTTGTGTACGTTCACCAATGCCACCCCTCACGAACGCCTATTCTCTTTTCCCAGGAAGTCTGGCACTGGGACCACTCTGCCAGTTTGGCTGACGTACCCGGGGCCAGTGCTGCTCCAGAAACATGTGAGGAGTAATAAATGCTCCCCGCTGGTCGAGAGGGTTCACCTTCTACATGCGAACCCCCAGTATGCCTACGTGGTCTTACCTGACGGGCGGGAGGACAAGGTCTCCGTCCGCGACCTGGCACCCGCAGGTGCAGCAGACCACTACCCTGGACACTCTCCAGTAACTATGAACCCTGTACCCGAGGTGACACCGTGCTCACCAGGCCCTACACAGACTCCTCACGACATTCATATACCAGGCGTGAGGGATCACCGGCGCCTGGTGGGCTGGAACCAGCACAACCTCCGTCTCCTGTGCAATCACCACCACCGGCATCTGTGCAATCACCACCACCGTCTCCTGTGCAATCACCACCACCGGCTCCTGTGCAATCATCACCACCGGCTCCTGTGCAATCACCACCACCGGCTCCTGTGCAATCACCACCACCGGCATCTGTACAATCACCACCACCGGCTCCTGTGCAATCACCACCACCAGCATCTGTGTAAACACCACCACCGGCACCTGTGCAATCACCACCACCGGCTCCTGTGCAATTACCACCACCGGCTCCTGTGCAATCACCACCACCGGCTCCTGTGCAATCACCACCACCGGCTCCTGTGCAATCACCACCACCGGCACCTGTGTAATCACCACCACCGGCTCCTGTGCAATCACCACCACCGGCTCCTGTGCAATCACCACCACCGGCTCCTGTGCAATCACCACCACCGGCACCTGTGCAATCACCACCACCGGCACCTGTGCAATCACCACCACCGGCTCCTGTGCAATCACCACCACCGGCTCCTGTGCAATCACCACCACCGGCACCTGTGTAATCACCACCACCGGCACCTGTGCAATCACCACCACCGGCTCCTGTGTAATCACCACCACCGGCTCCTGTGCAATCACCACCACCGGCATCTGTGTAATCACCACCACCGGCACCTGTGTAATCACCACCACCGGCACCTGTGCAATCACCACCACCGGCTCCTGTGTAATCACCACCACTGGCTCCTGTGCAATCACCACCACCGGCTCCTGTGTAATCACCACCACCGGCACCTGTGCAATCACCACCACCGGCTCCTGTGTAATCACCACCACCGGTATCTGTGTAAACACCACCACCGGCTCCTGTGCAATCACCACCACCGGCATCTGTGCAATCACCACCACCGGTATCTGTGTAAACACCACCACCGGCACCTGTGCAATCACCACCACCGGCATCTGTGCAATCACCACCACCGGCTCCTGTGCAATCACCACCACCGGTATCTGTGCAATCACCACCACCGGCTCCTGTGCAATCACCACCACCGGCTCCTGTGCAATCACCACCACCGGCTCCTGTGCAATCACCACCACCGGCACCTGTGCAATCACCACCACCGGCTCCTGTGCAATCACCACCACCGGCATCTGTGCAATCACCACCACCGGCACCTGTGCAATCACCACCACCGGCTCCTGTGCAATCACCACCACCGGCACCTGTGCAATCACCACCACCAGCACCTGTGCAATCACCACCACCGGCACCTGTGCAATCACCACCACCGGTATCTGTGCAATCACCACCACCGGCTCCTGTGCAATCACCACCACCGGCTCCTGTGCAATCACCACCACCGGCTCCTGTGCAATCACCACCACCGGCACCTGTGCAATCACCACCACCGGCACCTGTGCAATCACCACCACCGGCTCCTGTGCAATCACCACCACCGGCATCTGTGCAATCACCACCACCGGCTCCTGTGCAATCACCACCACCGGCATCTGTGCAGTCACCACCACCGGCTCCTGTGCAATCACCACCACCGGCTCCTGTGCAATCACCACCACCGGCTCCTGTGCAATTACCACCACCGGCTCCTGTGCAATCACCACCACCGGCTCCTGTGCAATCACCACCACCGGCATCTGTGCAATCACCACCACCGGCTCCTGTGCCATCACCACCACCGCCTCCTGTGTAATCACCAGCACCGGCATCTGTGCAATCACCACCACCGGCATCTGTGCAATCACCACCACCGGTACCTGTGCAATCACCACCACCGGCTCCTGTGCAATCACCACCACCGGCTCCTGTGCAATCACCACCACCTGCACCTGTGCAATCACCACCACCGGCATCTGTGCAATCACCACCACCGGCTCCTGTGTAATCACCACCACCGGCACCTGTGCAATCACCACCACCGGCTCCTGTGTAATCACCACCACCGGCACCTGTGCAATCACCACCACCGGCACCTGTGCAATCACCACCACCGGTACCTGTGCAATCACCACCACCGGCTCCTGTGTAATCACCACCACCGGCACCTGTGCAATCACCACCACCGGCTCCTGTGCAATCACCACCACCGGCTCCTGTGTAATCACCACCACCGGCTCCTGTGCAATCACCACCACCGGCTCCTGTGCAATCACCACCACCGGCACCTGTGCAATCACCACCACCGGCACCTGTGCAATCACCACCACCGGCATCTGTGCAATCACCACCACCGGCATCTGTGCAATCACCACCACCGGCATCTGTGCAATCACCACCACCGGCTCCTGTGCAATCACCACCACCGGCTCCTGTGGTCTGTGCAATCACCACCACCGGCACCTGTGCAATCACCACCACCGGCACCTGTGTAATCACCACCACCGGCTCCTGTGCAATCACCACCACCGGCTCCTGTGCCATCACCACCACCGGCATCTGTGCAATCACCGCCACCGGCACCTGTGTAATCACCACCACCGGCTCCTGTGCAATCACCACCACCGGCATCTGTGCAATCACCACCACCGGCTCCTGTGCCATCACCACCACCGGCACCTGTGCAATCACCACCACCGGCTCCTGTGCAATCACCACCACCGGCATCTGTGCAATCACCACCACCGGCACCTGTGTAATCACCACCACCGGCACCTGTGCAATCACCACCACCGGCTCCTGTGTAATCACCACCACCGGCATCTGTGCAATCACCACCACCGGCTCCTGTGCAATCACCACCACCGGCTCCTGTGTAATCACCACCACCGGCACCTGTGCAATCACCACCACCGGCTCCTGTGCAATCACCACCACCGGCACCTGTGCAATCACCACCACCGGTACCTGTGCAATCACCACCACCGGCACCTGTGCAATCACCACCACCGGCACCTGTGCAATCACCACCACCGGTACCTGTGCAATCACCACCACCGGCACCTGTGCAATCACCACCACCGGCTCCTGTGCAATCACCACCACCGGCATCTGTGCAATCACCACCACCGGCTCCTGTGCAATCACCACCACCAGCACCTGTGCAATCACCACCACCGGCACCTGTGCAATCACCACCACCGGCACCTGTGCAATCACCACCACTGGCGCCTGTGCAATCACCACCACCGGCGCCTGTGCAATCAACACCACCGGCTCCTGTGCAATCACCACCACCGGCATCTGTGCAATCACCACCACCGGCTCCTGTGCAATCACCACCACCGGCATCTGTGCAATCACCACCACCGGCATCTGTGCAATCACCACCACCGGCTCCTGTGCAATCACCACCACCGGCGCCTGTGCAATCACCACCACCGGCGCCTGTGCAATCAACACCACCGGCTCCTGTGCAATCACCACCACCGGCATCTGTGCAATCAACACCACCGGCTCCTGTGCAATCACCACCACCGGCTCCTGTGCAATCACCACCACCGGCTCCTGTGCAATCACCACCACCGGCGCTTGTGCAATCAACACCACCGGCTCCTGTGCAATCACCACCACCGGCATCTGTGCAATCACCACCACCGGCTCCTGTGCAGTCACAGCCGGTGCTACGTAGATCACTGCGACAGATTCGACCACCTGATAGACTTAACCTGTAAGAAACTTCGCCACATGGGGACTCTTTTAAAACAAAGGGGGGGGGGGTGACTGTGGTGAACTACATATACCTGTCTGGATATGCCCCCTGCTGACTGCTCCTGTGGCTCCTCCCACAGACCCCCGTATAAAGGCGATCAAGGCCTGAGCCCGGCCTCTCAGTCTCCAGGATGTAGTATGGTGGTCACTCATTGCTGGTTCCTTCTTCCAGTCAATAAAAGCCAATACGTCGCCTTTACGTCTCAGAGTGAGTTATTGATGGTGCATCAATACCCCCAGAAACTTGCCTCCACAGCCCTCATTCTAGATATTCACCACCTACTGTGAGAGAAAAAGCTAGTCCAAAATGCTGGAGATGTCCCACCCAGTGGGTAAAGACCTGTGGCATTGCTTCACTGTGGTTTAGTTACAGGCCTCAGATGCAAATGTCAGAGTTAATGACTCAGATACAAGAGTTTGATTTGCACTATAGCACTTACAGAATTTAAATAATTTTTGTTCAAAGCACCTAGGGCAAACAGCTAGAACCAGCGAGGATTAATGAAGTGTCTGCACTGTCATCACAGCCAACAGAGTAAAATTAAACCTGACCTCAATATGATCTGACTAAACCCAACCCATGTCCAAGTTCGGCCAATCCAAACAAACTACCGGCCAATCTAAACTCAACATGAGACTAAGCTGACCATGGCCAATTCAATTTCATCTGTGCCGACTGTGGCCAGTCTCAACCAAACCTAGCTAAAAAAGGCCAGTCCAAACCCAATCAGAACTAACCCTGGCCAGTCCAAACCCAATCAGCACTAACCACAGCCTGTCCAAACCCAATCAGCACTAACCACGGCCTGTCCAAACCCAATCAGAACTAATCACGGCCTGTCCAAACCCAATCAGCACTAACCCTGGCCAGTCCAAACCCAATCAGCACTAACCACGGCCTGTCCAAACCCAATCAGCACTAACCACGGCCTGTCCAAACCCAATCAGCACTAACCATGGCCTGTCCAAACCCAATCAGAACTAATCACGGCCTGTCCAAACCCAATCAGCACTAACTACAGCATGTCCAACCCCAATCAGAACTAATTACGGCATGTCCAACCCCAATCAGCACTAACCACGGCCTGTCCAAACCCAATCAGAACTAACCACAGCCTATCCAAACCCAATCAGCACTAACCATGGCCTGTCCAAACCCAATCAGAACTAATCACGGCCTGTCCAAACCCAATCAGCACTAACTACGGCATGTCCAACCCCAATCAGATCTAACTACGGCATGTCCAACCCCAATCAGCACTAACCACGGCCTGTCCAAACCCAATCAGAACTAACTACGGCATGTCCAAACCCAATCAGAACTAACCATGGCCTATCCAAACCCAATCAGCACTAACCACGGCCTGTCCAAACCCAATCAGCACTAACCACGGCCTGTCCAAACCCAATCAGAACTAACCACGGCCTATCCAAACCCAATCAGCACTAACCACGGCCTGCCCAAACCCAATCAGCACTAACCACGGCCTATCCAAACCCAAACAGCACTAACCACGGCCTGCCCAAACCCAATCAGCACTAACCAAGGCCTGTCCAAACCCAATCAGAACTAACTACGGCATGTCCAACCCCAATCAGAACTAATCATGGCCTGTCCAAACCCAATCAGAACTAATCACGGCCTGTCCAAACCCAATCAGAACTAACCATGGCCTGTCCAAACCCAATCAGCACTAACCACAGCCTGTCCAAACCCAATCAGAACTAATCATGGCCTGTCCAAACCAGACCCAATTCCAAAATAACCAAGGCCAATCCAACTCCATGCTGAGCTGACCTTAGCTAATTCAAACCTGTCCCAGGCCCAAGGCCTTGGAATTCCCTTTTGATACTCCATCCAACCCTGATAGAAATGATTATGTTCCTTTGGGTCACGGCTGAGTAAAAGGGCTCAGGATGGAAGGGCTCTACTTTGGTTTGGATCTCCACCAGTTTGGCAGCTCTGCCTTCAGGCAGAAATTCCACAGAACTGTACTGGCAATGTGTTCACCTCAAGTGCAACCACTTCCTCAGATTGCCTCGCCACTGAGTGCAAGCTGGTGCTTCCATAGAACGATATGGCACAAGAGGCTGTTTAGTGAATTAGGTCTGTGCTAGGGCTTTGAAAAATGCTCTCCATAATTCTACCACCTCAAGGTCCTGCAACTCTTCCAAACATTCATCCAATTTTCTTCTAGAAATATATATTGAATCTTCCTCTATTGTTCCACTAGTCAGTGCGCCAGGATCTCATATTGTGTCTCTTGTTCTTTTGCAATGATACTTTAATTCCTCTCCTCTGCTGACTACCTTCTTTGTCAGTGGAAATTACCTTTTTACCCATATGTTTCATAATTTTGAACAGGTAAGAAAGTTTTTTTTTACAGAAATCAAAGGTCAGATCTAGGAGAATCCTCAGAAGGAATCCAAACAGATGCTAAACTCAAGAGATTCTGCAGGTGCTGGAAATCTTGAACAATATGCTGGAGGAATCCAGCAGGTTAGGCAGCATCCATGGAGGAGAATAAATAGTCAATATTTTTGGCCAAGAACCTCCAAAAGAACTGGGGAAAAAAGAGGGCAGAAGCCAGAACTAGAAGGTGGTGAAATGTCCACTATTTATTCCCCTCCATAGGTGCTGCCTGTCCTGCTGGGTACCTCCAACGTTTTGCGCATGTTGCTCAAGTGGTGATGCTGTTGTTGCTGAACTCTGTGTTGTGCTTCAGACATGCAGGTTTACTGGCCCTCTTCGAAGGCACCTTTACCACTCCTTCTCCCCAGTGTGCCACTCAGTTAAAAAGACAAATTCAGCTGAGGCAACCACACACTCCTCATTTAATGGCTGCACCCCGAATGAAGAATGGCCGTAGTATCTGTCCCTGAATACTACTGGCATTTACATATTATCATTGCAATAAGAATTTAATAAAACACCATCAACCTGGTAAAATATCTACCAATGTTTTATTGGAGCCTTTAAACAAAAACCCACCATAGGTAAAGATATGGAGGCAGTTGATTAAAGGTTCAGCATAGAAGCAAGTTTTAAGAAGTACCTTTAAAGAGGAGAAAGAAGAAAGGCAGAGAGGTTTTAGTAGAGCCATTCCAGAACATGTTGGTTTAGCAATTGCCAGTATGATCAGCAATGGTGAAGCACTGGCAACTGGGGACATGAGAGAGGCAAAAAACTGGAGAAGCACGGAGATACAGGTCAGGATGTGATTAGATAGGTGTGGAGAAGCCAGGCATTTGAAAATAAGGATGATTTTTCTTAAGGTCAAGATGTTGCTTACCCAGAAATCACTATGAGCCATGCTGATGAGTGAAGAGGACTTGGTAGCAGACAGTCAAGTTGGTTTTATGGATGACAATGTCTGGGCATCTGATGATGACTGTAATCATTGCCACAACTAAACAATCTATTGATGCCTGCAAAGATTTGTGTAGACTACATGCAATTGGGCCAAGATTGTCAATGGAATTGTAGCCCGGCAGTAGAGTCATAGATCACGTTCAGCAGTCCTGGCAGCAAATCTTAATATTCCTTTCTCACTAGTGTACTTATCCAACTTCCCTCTTTACTGTTGGTCAATTTAACAACCTCATGTGGAAATGAATTCCACACATCATGGAAGTTACAGAAAATACAGTCAGGATATAATTAAGTGAAGTTGTTTAATCTGCTTTGGGAAAATTACAGGTGTGAAGACTGAAGTCAGTATTACTTCGAAAGTTGCACTTAAATTATTACCAATGTGTTGTACAATGGGGAAGGCATTGGCTGTTTAAAATACTCCCGTCTACAAATATACTTGGCCGTGCCTCCTACAACTTACCAAATTCTCAGTTCAGGAGTCCAAAGTCAACGCATGAGTTTGAGACGGAAAGATCAGTTTGCATTTTAGTGAAGTTGTATTGCAAAATCGCAACATTTAAAATTAAAATTCTGAACAAATCTCAGTTAAAGGATCTTTATAAACACAAGAGCTTCTGCAGATGCAAGAAATCCAGGGCAACGCACTAAATGCTGAAGTAACTCAGCAAGTCAGGTAGCATTTATGGAAATGAATAAACAGTCCACGTTTTGGGCCGAGGACTGAGAAAGAAGGAGAAAGATGCTAGAATAAAAGTCTGGGTAGTCAATCTGATGGTATGGATATCGATTTTTCCTTCAGGTAAACAAATTCCACCCCTCCACTTCCTCTATTCCCCACTCTGAACTTTCTCAGCTGCCTATTACTTCCCCCTGGGTCCCTTCCTCCTTCCCTTTTTCAGTTCATATATGCTGCCTGACTTGCTGAGTTCCTCTGGCATTTTGTGTGTATTACTAAAGGGTCTTTATATTGCCTGCCCACACTCACTCTCACCACCAGTCTCCTCTTACTATCTAGAGCCACTTAAAAGATATCTGTAAATATGAAGTTGGAGATAATCAAAATCTGATACACACACACACGCGCGCGCGCACACACACGCGCACACACACACACACACACACACACACACACACACACACACACACACACACACACACACACACACACACACACACACACACACACACACACACACACACACCAGAAATGTACATGTCAACATACACAACCTGAGATTTGTTTTCCTGCCAGTTTATACAGTAAATCCAAAAACCACAGTAGAATCAGTGAAACACTGTACCCAACACGATGGACAAACAGCCAATGTGCAAAGGACAACAAACTGCAAATAGGAAAGAAAAATAATAATAAATAAATAAGCAATAAATAACGGGAACATGAGATGAAGAGATCTTGGGAGTGAGTCTATAAGTTGTGGGAACAGTTCAGTGATATAAAGCTATCCCTCTGATTCAAAAGCCTGTGACTGAGGAGTAATAATTGTACGTGAAACTGGTGGCGTGTTGGCCTGAGACTCACCCACTTTCTTCCTAACGGCAGCAGCAAGAAAAGAGCCTGGCCTGGATGGTGGGGGTCCTTGATGATGGGTGCTGCTTTCCTATGACAGGACTCCTTGTAGATGTGTTTAATAGTGGGGAGGGCTTTATCTGTCATGGACTGGGCCACATCCACTATTTTTTGTAGGCTCTTCCATGTAACGACATTGGTATCTCCATACCAGGCCGTGATGCAATCAATAACCTCTGCACCAAACACCAGGGGAAGCTTGTCAGTTTTAGCCGTCATGATGAATCTTTGCAAACTTCTAAGGAAGTCCACTGTAGGAAAGTGGAAGCAGAACCCACTTGCCACCCCACATGAAGATCAGCAGAATTTATACCAGAGACCAGAAGCACTACACATATTATAATACGAAATTAGAAAACAGATTGGAAAGACTTGATATGCCAAGAAGAATCATACAGGGAAATAAAGAGTATAAGTGTAGTGTGTTACTAATCCACTGAAAGCACAGTCTAGTTGCTTCACATTTCCTCTGAGTGTGTGTGGGAGATTCAATGAACATTTTAGTACAACAATCCAAAAATTATTAGACAGTCCCATGCAGATTGTAGGTCAAGGTATCTCATCATACAAGTAAACAGGTCTCTGTTGAGTTTCTTCCTTACACGATGTAGAAAGTGGCAGGGGACGTTAACAGAAATCACGATGAACAGCTTCATCTGCACTGCAGTAGTCACACATGCACATAATACTGAGACCGAACGAGTTCATGTATAATCAGCAGTCGAAACAGGCTCCCAACTAGCTTCAGATTAATTGCTTTAAGTGTCATGACACAAATGGATGGGAAACACCCAATGAATTATGCATAAGTGGAGCTACAAATTGGCAGAGGTTGATCCCGGGGGCAAGGCTGTCTCATAGTTCCATTGTGTATCTGAAACCACCCCCCCCCCCAATCAAACTGCTGGGAAGGGGCAGGCCCAGTGTGATTTCAGTGCATTCCCCAAATACAACTGGCCAAAAAATCCATAATACTTCACTGAATAACCAGATGCTATACTATAAATAGTACATGAAATTTTAATCAGTATATAACAGAAGGGAAGTTACAATTCACTAGGGGTATTCCCAGTCACACAATTAACCTTATAGCATCATACAGCACAGAAACAGGCCACCAAGTCCATGCTGACAACCAAATATCCATTTTATTCTCCTCACATTCCCATGGCTGCTCCAAAATTCTACCACCTGACCACCCAGTCCTGATGCAGGATTCCGACCCGAAACATCAGCAATTCCTCTCTTCCTACCCAGATACCTTTTTTTACCAGCATGGTGAGATAATTCATCCTACAATCTATATGAGGCTGTCTAATTAACCTTGGATTTGTTTCAATAAAATATTTAACCCACTGAGTTATTCCTACAGTTTGTTTATAGCTAAACACTAGTGGCATTTACACTAGTCAACCAACCAGCCAACCTGCACGTCTTTTCAAGGCGGGGGATAAAACTGGAGTACGCAGAAGGAAACCACATGGGTCATGGGTAGAACAGGCAAATTCCGTACAGACAACATCCAAGGTAAGGATTGAATCGGAATCACGGCAAGAGAGAAGCATTACTGGCTGCAACACTGTCCCATCACACTTATGGTGCTATTACAGTGGTTGCTAATGGAAGTAAGTGATAAAAATTACTGAGATACTAACCATAAGTTGCTACACAGAGGCAGTGTCTGAACACAAGGAGATAACAAATATTAACTTGACTGGTCTATAATCATTGATAAACACAGTTTAAGCTTAATAGTAGGAAGAGGTCCAGAAACAATAACCAGAAACAGAATTAGCAGTCACTTAGAGTTACAAAAATAAAATGAAATAGCCCATGCTAACCAAATTGCCTGTCTAAGTTAGTCCCATTTGCTTGCATTGGCCCATATCCGTCTAAACCAGGAGTTCCCAACCTAGGGTCCATGGGTCCCTCAGTTAATGGTAGGAGTCCGTGGCATATAAAGGTTGGGAACCCTTGCCCTAAATCTTTTCTATCCATGTACCTGCCCAAATTTCTTTTAGGTGTTGTAAATGTCACTTGGAAGAGCATGGATTGATTGGAAAAAGCCAATGTGATTTTGTTAAACGCAGGCTGTACCTTCATAGAGATATACATGGACTTGCAAAGAGCACTCGATTAAGTTGTTACATAATAGGCTTGTCACTATGATGAAATCCGTGAAACATAAGAGATTGTAATGGCATGTCCTGTTTATTATTTATTGTAATGCCTGCACTGTTTTTGTGTACTTTATGCAGTCCAGTGTAGGTCTGTAGTCTAGTGTAGCTTTCTCTGTGTTTTTTTTATTACATAGTTCAATCTAGTTTTTTGTACTGTGTCATGTAAACCATGGTCCTGAAAAACGTTGTCTCATTTTTACTATGCACTGTACTAGCAGTTATGGTTGAAATGACAATAAAAGTTGACCTGACTTGACTTGACTTGGATGGAAAATGGGTCCAGTTACAAGAATCAGAGAATAGCAGTGGAAAGTCCTTCATCAGAGCAGAGGGAAATGTACAGTGGAGATCCCAAAGCTGGAAATGGTTCTCATTATATACTTCAATGACCTGGATTTCAATGAATGGGCAATAATTTTCAAATTTGGAGATGACAAATTTAGAGGTGCATTGAACTATGAGGATGATATAAATTTCAAGGGAATATGGATAAGACAGATAGACAGACATACTTTATTGATCTAGAGAGTGTAATGTAGAGAGACAGAAAAAAGGTAACGTCAACCAAAAGGCATGGCTCTAAAGGGCACATAGAACAGAAAGACCTAGGAGTACCGATGCATTGGGGTAGGGCAAGTTGAGAAAGGGATCCTTGGCTTTATAAATAGAGGCATAGATTGCAAGAGCAAAGAAGTCATGCTGAACATTTATAAAGCTTCAGTTAGCTGTGGACACACTATTGTAACCAAACCTGGGTGCCGCTCATTAGGAAAGAGGTAAAGGCTTTGGAGAGGGGGCCAGAGGGAATTTACCAAATATGGTTCCAGAGATAAGGGACTTCAGTTCTGAGAAAAGACCAGAGAAGTTAGCATTATCATCCTTGGAACAGATTACTTCCAGGGGAATCCAAACAGAAGCATTTAAAATGATAAAGGACGTAGAGTTCAAAATAATAGAGGTCACAGTGATTGAAGGAACTAAAAGTGACATAGGAAATAATACTCGACACAGCTTGTGGTGAAGGTTTGGAATGCACTGTCAGGTGAGTAATGCAGGTATATTCAATTGCAGTATTTAAAAGGTAGCTGGATGAATATCTCAAAAGAGAAATTGCAGGGGAATGGGCAGAAGGCAAGAGAGTGGGACAAGATGGGTTGTTCTAACATAGATCTGATATAGATACAATACTCCAAATGGTTTCCTTAAATACTGTAATAATTCCATAAAATATTCAGTGCAACTTTGTAAATTGCAATCTACTGTAATTTTTGCAAGATTAAAATTGTGCAGCATATTATCTTATTTTAAGCAAAAGAACAGAAGTGTTACACAGGAGGGAAATCAAATCTGCAGATGTTGGACATCTTCAGGCAACTGTCATTGTCACCCTGGTTTTACACTATGGGAGACGGCCTCTCCTCCCCCACCTTTCTCAGATTGACGTAGGAAGTTTAAGGATGAATCCAGCCCTGCAACTGGCAGGCTTTGCAGCTGACATAATGTTGCCTTAAAGCTTTAAGTTTTCAAGCAGATTTTCTCAGATGTTTGAAGGGTGAAAGATAATTACAACAGACACCACTTGTACCTTCAAAGGTTCCAAACAGCTTTACAAAAGATAAGGGTTGCTCTGTAATATAGATCATTATTACAAAGTAGGAACTGCACAGAAAACCTCTGTACTACACATCTCACAACCAGCACTGTAAGATGATCAAATCATTTGCTATAATAATGTTTATTAAATGTTATGTGTTGGCAGGGACATTAGGGAAAACTCCCTACTCTTGTTCTTTTGAATTTGAATGAAGAGCATGTGGAACAGCTCATCTAAAAGACAGCAGCATGGAGCCCAATTCTACTTTGAAGTACAAGCCTAGAATTTTGTCAACAAGTTTCTGGGTAGATAGTTGAACTCTCAATCTTCTGAGTCAGCAAAAATAATCATCCCTTAGCCACCATTATCATTAGATAGTATACATCCCTTTCAATTCTGTGTAGAGAATAACATGCCCCCCTCCCAAAGCTACCTGTACTGAATGTAAAATCCCATAGCAGCTAATTCAATGGCGATCCTAACCATCCTCTACCACAAATGTTCCTCCATTAATATTTCTTAAAATATCTGGACATGCAAATGAAAAATAACTCAAACAAAAACTGCAGTGCAGGAGATATAAAAGAAAAAGAGAAAATGCAACCTCAATGGCTCTTCACCCGGCCTTAGATCACCTGGACTACCTACGTCAGGATGCCATTCATTGATTGTAGCTCACCATCATTTCCACAGTCCTGATCAAAAAGCCGCAGAACCTGAGCCTATGTACCTCTCTCTGCAATTGAACCCTTGACTTCCTCGCCAGAAGAGCACAATCCGTGCGGATTGATAGTAATCTCTCCTTCTCGCTGACTATCACCGCTGGTGCACCTCAGGGATGCGTGCTTAGCCCATTGTTCTGCTCTTTCTATACCCATGGATTGTGTGGCTAGGTTTAGCTCAAATGCATTCTATAAATTTGCTGATGATGCAACCATTGTTGGTAGAATCTTAGATGGAGACAAGAGGTCATAAAGGAGTGATATATATCAACTAGCAACAGCCTTGCAATCAACATCAGTAAGACCAAAGAGCTGAATGTGGACTTCAGAAAGGGTAGGATGACAGAACATAAATCAATCCTAATAAAGGGATCAGAAGTGGAGAGAGTGAGCAATTTCATGTCCCTGGGTGTCAAGATCTCTGAGGAGCGAACCTGGTCCCAATATATTGATGCTGTTATAAAGAAGGCAACAGAATGGCTATTCTTCATCCAGAGTTTGAGGAGATTCGGTTTGTCACCAAAAGCTTCTACAGATGTACCGTGGAGAGCATTCTGACAGGCTGCATCACCGTCTGGTATGGGGGCTACTGCACAGGACCGAAAGAAGCTACAGAAAGTTGTAAGATCAGTCAGCTGTATCATGGGTACCAGCCTCCATGTTATCCAAGACATCTTCAAGGAGTGGTACCTCAGAAAGGCAACATCCATCATTAAGGACCCCCACCACCCAGGTCAGGCCTTCTTCTCACTGTTGCCATCAGGAAGGAGGTACAGAAACCTGAAGGCACACACTCAGCGATTCAGGAACAGCTTCTTCCCCTCTGCCATCTGATTCCTAAATGGACATTGAACCCATGAACACAACCTCACTTTTTAAAAATTATTTCCTTTTTCACACTACTATTCTTAATTTAACTATTTAATATAAATATATACTTACTGGAATTGATTTATTTTCTATATTTATCACATATTGCATTGAACTGCTGCTGCTAAATTAACAAATTTCACAATATACACCGGTGATATGAAACCTGATTCTGAAAATGCTGAAAGTACTCAATAGGTCATTCTGCATTTATGGAAAAAGAAACAAATTTGTCATTTCAGGTTGGAGACCCTTTGTCAGAACTGAGAGGAGACAACTGAAGCTACAGGCAGGGTGTGGCTCTGTCTATGTTCCCTCGACGAAGGGTTTCAGCCCAAAACAGCAACAGATTTCCCTCCACACATGCTGAGTTCCTTTAGCAGCTTAATTTTTGTTCCATATTCCTGCAAGTCTCTTGGGTCTCTATCCTTGCTCCCATTCACTCATTGATCTGATAATCTTGTTTACAGTATATCCCCATGGTCACTGGATTTTACCCAGTCAGAGGTGTCCCGTCTCTCCCAGCCCACCTAAAGCTTATCAGGTTTCTTTTGTCTACTTTCAGTTCTGATCAAATACCTTCAGACTGAAATGTTAACTCTGTTTCTCTGTGTGTATATACACATTATAATTCACGGGGTTTTTTAATTGCATGTAATGCTGCCAAATTGCAAGAAATTTCATGACATCTGCTGGTGACATTAAACCTGATTCTGATCCCCAAGTACTCATCCAATTGTCTTTTGAACTGGAAATTTATTACTACTGGTTTTGTTTACACTATCCTTTCAGACAGTACATTCAAACTGAAAATAAGATTTAATTGTACAACCAAGAAATGCTTTTAAAATAGTACTTGTGTAAATTGTCAATGTTGATTTTCTTTCTAGGTAGAGGAAATGAAACTCATGACTGAGTGGTGAGACACCAGTAGTGCAGACTCCTCTGTCTCAGTAAAGGTTATGCGTAACTTGTTTCCAGCTCTGAGCCCAGAACCCTGCACAATTTACTGCTGTATTTCATGAATGCATTCCACAGATCAAACAGGCGGAAGATTTCCCTGGTGTAACAGTAGAATCACGCACCAAGCCCTCAGAGCTACATTCAGGTGCGGAACTTGGGAGTGGGAGGAGGTCAATCTGTTCCTCAACAATGTTAATTGTTTAATGAGGTAAACCCAAATTTCAGTGATCTAACTCCACATACCCCTTCTTCGCCCCATATCCTTGGCTATCACTGGTTCATAAAAAGCTATCACTCTCAGGTTAAAGATTAACTGGAGTCAAATCCCATTTATGGAAGAGCTCCAAATTTCAACCACTCCCCATGCATAGATAAGGTTCCTAGCACAGTTCAAGTTTTTAGACTCTGCCCCATAGTCCAAGACTTTCCAGCCAGTAAAATTAGTTTCTATCCACTTTATCAATTCTTCCTGGAATTAAATTCCCAGTTTCTGTAATAACTCCTTGTAATTTAACTCTTTGGAGTCCACAAATAATGCTCAATGTGAAGGGGATGAGGCTAGTGCCATTATAAAAATAAAGTTATGATTCAGACTAGTGCAAATCCTGATTTACAGTATGCCAACCTTGCACAGTGGTTATTAGAATCATAGAAAACCTGCAGCACAATACAAGCCCTTCGGCCCACAAAGCTGTGCCGTATATGTCCTTACCCTAGAAATTACCTTGGCTTACCCATAGCCCTCTATTTTTCTGAACATGTACTTATCCAGGAGTCTCTGAAAAGACCCTATCGTATCTGCCTCCACCACCATCGCCGGCAGCCCATTCCATGCACTCACCACTCTCTGTGTAAAAAACTAAGGCCTGAAATCTCCTCTGTACCTACTTCCAAGGACCTTAAAACTGTGTCCTCTCGTGCTAGCCATTTCAACCCTGAGAAAAAGCCTCTGACTATCCACATGATCAATGCCTCTCATCATCTTGTACACCTCTATCAGGTCACCTCTCATCCTCTATTGCTCCAAGAAAAAAAGCTGAGTTCACTCAACCGATTCTAATAATTCACGCAACCTATTCTCATAGCTCACTCAATCTATTCTCATAGTTCACTCAACCTATTCTCATATTTCACTCAACCTATTCTCATTATTGCATCTGGTTCACAGTTTTCAGGACCTAGGCTCTACCCTGACCTCAGGTAATGTCTGTCCAAAGCTGCATGTTCTGCACATGGGTTTTCTCTTACATCCTGAGCATCTTTTATTCAAATGATCTCATAACTTTTTATGACAGGGAAGGAGGCCATTCAGCCCATCATATCAATGAAAAGAAGATAAAGGAATAGGAGGAGTTGCTCACTGGGCCCCTTAATCCCCACAACTAATATGATCTTGGCTGATACACCGTGGTATCAGCCCCTCATCTGTGTCAGTTCCGCTGACCGTTCCAAAGTTTTATCTGCCTTCGACTTAGATGCCTTCACCGAGTCTGAACAGAACATGCTGTTTAGCCTCTCTTGGTAGAACAAGCCTCTCATCTCGGGAATTTGATGATGAATCTCTTTAGGATTGACTCCCCTGATAATAAAACTTTCACTTAGGAAAAGAAAGAGGACTAAAAAACTGAGAAATCTTACCATTCCCATTACTCCATTTGGAAGCTAGAATGTGGAGTGGAACAGCACAAGAACAGGCCCTTCCGCCCATGATGTTATGCTTAACTAATTAAACTAGTAATTAAAAGCATAACTAGATAAATCTCTTCTGCCTATGCAAGTCTTTATCCCTCTATTCTCTGCAAATTCACTTGCCTATCTAAGAGCCTCTTTGAAAACCCTCTGTCATGTTTACCTCTACTAATACTCCAGGCAGCACATTCCGGGGCATATCACTTTCCACAGTTGCTGTATAACCAATGTGGTGCATGGTGGTTAAGATGTTGGACTAGCAATCTGAAGGTCGTGAGTTCCAGCCCCAGCCGAGGCGGCGTGTTGTGTCCTTGAACAAGGCACTTAACCACACACTGCTCCAATCTACCCAGCTGAAAGTGGGTACCAGCAAAATGATGGGGGTTAACCTTGCGATAGACTGGCGTCCTATCCAGGGTGGAGTCTCGTACTCTCAGTCACTTCACGCCAAGGAAACCAGCATAGGCACCAGCCCAATGAGCCTATAAGGCTCAGGACAGACTTTAATTTTAACTGTATAACCAACGCTCTCTCTAATATTATTTCAGATTTCCAATACCTACATTTTTTAAATTTTCGATTTCTCATTCAACTTCCAACAAGCTCATTAATGCCCCTCCCCACTAAATTTCCTGTCACCCACCTATGCTAGGAGTAATTAACAGTAACCAGTTTACCTGGTAATTAGTACATTCTTGGGATGATGTGGGAAATTAGAGCACCCAGGGGTAAGTACAGTCATTGGGTAAATGTCCAGACTCCTCACAGACAGCATCAGAGGGCAGGATCAAGCCTGATGTAAAACTCTGCCACCCCATATGCATTGGGTTAATATGAAACAGTAAATAAGTCCTTAAGTAAAATGCCGATCGGCAATACAAATACAAATGTTTCTGCTTCATGGGAGAATCTGGAGTTGGGTTCTATGGTATCAGAGGAAGGGGTGGCCCATTTAAAATGGAGATGAGGTGGACAGCTTCTCTCAGCCATGAATTTTCAGGACTCGAGAGAGCTGCGGAGGCTGAATTACTGAATATATTCAAGATGGAACTAAACAGGGAACATGAGGGAAATAGGAAGAAAAAGCCAAAAGCAGAGAAGCTAAGGTCTAACAGAAAGGCAGGGCAAGCAGGCTTGAAGGGCCACATTTGTGCTCCTATAGCTTGTGTTCATAGGCTCTTCTTTCATCAGCGTACCAGTTGCAGCCTCAGTGAATTTGTTACACATAGTTCGACTTTCATGGAATGTTAATAGAATGTAGCTAGATCCCCTGACACTATGCCCCAATGGGTATAACATCCCCACGACAAGACCAGAGAGACCTCGTGTTCACACAGAAGCCAGCGTTAAACTAATGAGTTTGTTGTCAATTTGTCTGCAGCTAATACAAATTTCTTGAAACCGGTCAATGTCAAATGCAACAGCATTGCTAACATTAAGAAACAAAAAAATGACAGCGATTATTCAAGTCATATTATTAATGATTCTCCTGCAGAGCAAGATCATTATTACTGCAAATTATCCTTAGCCATTGCCGAACACCTCTGACACTGACAGGATGCAAGATAAATAGGTTAGCAGTGAGTGCAGTGCATGAGCGAGAAAGCACATGTAGACCACGTGTGACAGCGTGCATATAGATAAGTGTCTAAAACCAAGATAATCCATCTTCTCACACCACTTCTGTGATGTGCCAGAGCCTCTGCATGCTGATCAGGCAACAGTAATATTGAATTCTTACCACTCTAGCGATTACATTTAATAAAAGCAGCACCCTGAGAACTGGACCAATTAGAGCATCAAGGGATAGTCTCAAATGCCATCAAAGAGAGGCAGCAACATTTGTGTGGAAACTCCATAAAAAACAACCTTCTGGAAGCACTCACTGGGTTGTCTCCCTTGCTGCACATCCCCTCTGGTCAGCGGCGTGACTTAAACGTGCTTCTTGAACAGTTTTTCCTCTTTCACTGCTTGACCCAGGTGCATGGATTTCATTCTCACTTCCTGCTCTGAAAGGCCACATTGCTTGTGTGCCAGCCCTTCAGTTCAGCTGACGAGCACTCAGGCATCGCCTGAAGATCACCCACCTGTTTCTGTGAAGCCTCCCGCTTCGCTTGATGACTCAATTTCATCAAGCTTGTTGCAAAGCAAAGGGTTTTCTTCATCTAAAAACATTGTCCCTGGACAAATCTATCATAGAGTTTTCCAAAGACGTCTTCCACTTAATCTTATGTCTCTTTACAAATTCTCAATCATTCTTTCCTCCTTAGCTGCATTCTTTCAACCATTGACTATTTCAGGAAGTACTCTCGTTTGGTTGCTAGGCTGCTGTTTCTAACCTTTCCCTGCTGCCACCTGCCAGTTGTTGTCTCCTCAACATGCCTTCGCATGCCGCACCCTAATCATTTGTGATGGATTTTCAGTTTCAAGGGTGCAAGAGGTTTCTAGCTTTACAGCACAGGAGCATGACCTTTCCAAAGTTAAACTTCTAACCAACAATCCTCGCTAAGCTTCTTGTAACGAAGAACCAGTCTTCAGTTCTTACTGTAAATCGCAAGTAATGATCAGTCTAAAATTAAAAGGACAGCTTTACAAACAAACAGCACCACCTGCAGCAATATGGTTTGCACAGTGAAGTGATCCTGAGACGTTCTCATCTGTATCAGCCAAACGTAAGACAATGAGGTTATGTTAGTTGCATCGAAACAGGTGCACAGGCTAAGTTATTTAGTTCAAGGTAGTTTGCAGACCCAACTGATATTGTTACTTAACACATCAAAGGTGGTCACAGGTGTAGCAGAGCAATCAATAGTTGGGGTATTTGTACACTCACAGGGTCATCCCTCACAGCATTAATTTTGGGTGTCCCCCTAAGCTTTTAGACCATCTGTGTGAATCACTGAATCTCAGCAAAGGTATTGAGAAAACATCACTTTCAGATTATATCAATTAGCAGCACAAGAGTATAAATGTTAGAAAGCTTGAGGATTGTTAGAATTAACAGAAAGAACTAAATTCATTCTTCATCCTTCAGTTCATCTGCAACTCGTTGCTATGTTCTTTTAGTTCGTAAGAATTGTATCCACGTTTGGAAATCCTTTGTAGTTTTTAATTCTCTTGTAGTCTAGAAATATTTTATAAATCAGAAATCTTCTGTGAGTTTTAAATGTCTGTTAAATACTTCGGTCTAAACGTAAATTCACATAATTAAACATAAAATAAACTGTCAAAAATACTTAGTTGGAAGCGCCTCCTTCTTGGTAGCAGCTAGACCTCACTGCAGAGATGAGACAGGGGAATCTTTGAGGAGTAGGTGGCTACAATATAACCTCCTGATAATGGGGGTGCCAGTAGAACCTTATACTGAATAGGGCTTAAAATATTCTTCTGAGCTTAGAGCTTTGGGGACAGTGTTCCCAATACCATCACATATTGTGTAAAAATATTTTTTTCAAATCACTTTTGCCAAGCACCTCAGCCAAGCCGAAGAAGGTGCAGAACGGATTCACAAGGATGTTGCCAAGAATAGAAGGCTCGAGCTATAAGGAGATATTGGATAAACTGGGATTGTTTTTTCTGAAACGTAGGAGCCTGAGGAGTGAAATAAGGGGCCTGGATAAGATGGATTGTCAGTCTTTACATGGAGTCTAAAACTAAGGTGAGAAGTTAAAGACTTAAGGGGAAGCTTTGTCTCATACAGAAGGTGGTGGGCATACAAAACAAGCTGCAAGGCAAGTGGTAGAGGTGGGTACAATTATAATGTGAACAAGATATTTGGACAGGTACACGGATAGAAAATGTTTATGGGGACACTGGCCAAATGCAGGCAAATTGGACCAGCTCAGGAAGACAGTTTGTTTTACTTGGATGAGTTGGGCCAAAGGCCTGTTTCCACACTCCATAACTCTATCATCTACATTCCATCTCACTAGTTCCTGGTCCTTCTATTAATGGGAACAATTTCTCTCCAGTAACTCTGCCTAAACCATACATGTTTTTAAATTCTTCCAACAGACACCCTCACAACCAGGGAGAACAACCTCAGCTTCCCCAGTCAATCCATAACAGGAATTACTCCGGTAAATTTCTTCTAATCAAACTAAATTCATCATCAAAAAAAAAGCAAAATAGGTCAGAAGTTTGGTCATTGTAGTTAGTATGAAGGAAAAAATTTAAAGGAGGGAATTCCAAAACCTGGGGCCTTAGCAGCTCTACATTTGCCAATTGTGCAGTAAGTACATTTGGGGAAACTCCAAAGTTATAGAAGCCCAAGTATCTCTTGGGTAATAAAGGACTGGAGCAGATTATAGAACAAGGGAGGGGATAAGGCCTTAGAGTAGTGGTTGCCAACCAGTCGATCGTGATCAACCATTCAATCTTTGAGACTTCCCCAGTAGATCCCGAAAAAAAAAGAAAAATACATAAATACATTATGCCTGATAAAACTTTTGATGCAAGAATGTAGTAACTTCTACTTTGAAAAAGGACCACTCAACAACGGTAAAACAATATTTACATACAGAGGTTTATACCAATGCGCACCGGGCAGAAAAGACCAGAAGGAAAACCCTGCAACCCCAGAAACAATCTCTCTTTACAAACAGTTTTATATAGTGGGAGTATTGCCATAATCCTAACTGGTATTAACTTATTTTCATAATGCCCATATTACAACACTTCTCCCCCTTTAAATTCCAACGTTCCCCAAATGTACAAGAAATGGGAAACAAAAACAGTGGTGTCATTAGCTTACTTACCTCTGAAACTTATTCTTGTGTCTCAGTAACAGTTTACCAATAGCAGGAAAGTTGAGGAGCTGAAATCAGGGTTGAAGGCCAAGCAAACATGTTGATCGACAGTGTTAAAGGACTTGTCACTTTGTGAATATTTTTCACAACAGTTCGATGAATTCCCTGGATTTATGCAAACAGTTTAGCTTGTTGTATTTGTCAGAATGGCTTTCCAGGATTTTACAACAAAGAAGGACTGCCTCACTCTTTTGCACTTAAAGGAGAGAACGAGAGGTGAGGGTATTTACAATGAGCTAAAAAAAAGTCCGTAAAAATAACATCCCCATTCATAAACTGGTGGCAATTACTGCTGCTGAGGCCCCAGCAATGTGCCGTAATGACCCTGATTTTCCCGACTTCCTGGATTATCACTGCGTGATTCATCAGCAGGCCTTGGCTGGGAAGGTTGGGGATTTTTCTCATGTAATGACACTAGTGGTCAAACTGATAAACCTGATTCAAGCAAAAGAGCTTCAGCACCAGTTATTCAAGGCGTTATTGAATGAGCTCGATGCTGCTATGACCTGTTTGATATGCTAGTTACAATGTTTTCTTGGTTGGATTAATTAGAAAGTTTGACTAAAGCATTTTATGTAATTAAAATACAATTATCCCAAATAAAGGACCTCAAGTTGGAAGTACAATCTGAGATGTTTTTTCTCTAAACAATTTAGTAGGTTGATCTTGCCTTTCACTGAGGCCAAAGTAGGGAATCTTGGGCTTAAAAAGGTAGGTGCCCACTACCTTAGAGGGATTTGAAAACAAGGCTTAAGATTTAAAATCTGGACCGAAGTTTCTGTTCTCCACGTCTTCACAAACAGGTGCGATGAGTGGCAAGATTTAGAGGAAGGGAATGTGCAGCAGAATTTCGGAAGACCTCCGGTATATAGAAGATCAAACGTGGGAGACTGCCCCAGGACTGGGGTCAACAAGGCGTTTCAGCAGCAGGTGAGATGGACAGGGACAGAACTGAGTGATACTGCTGAGATTGAGAGAAGCAAGACAAGTCTTCTGCGGCATAATATCAGTTCGACATTGTGTAAAGACACAGACAGAACAAATGCTTCTCAGATATCCAACAGCAGATGGAAACATGGTTCCCCCGTACACAACAAGCCCCAGCCTTCTCCAGTACCAGAGGTGCTGTTTATTGTGCCCATGCAGTCATTACATTCACTGGCCTCATCAGGATCAAACTATTGCTTATCCAGCTGTTCAAAACTATTGACATATCGACAGGTAGTCCAGACAAATAATTATTTTACAATGACTCTTTAAAAACGCTGTAATACAACCTCTATTTGCTTAATTTTAATCATACCTATTTACTTAGCTATGTCTACACACGTTAATTAAAATAAAAAATTCACAAGCATACATTCCCTTTACACTCAAAATAATTTATAATGACCACAATTAATCTTGTCATGTGTGAATTGAATTTTATAATTGAGACCTTGCTGGGTAAATAATTCATGCAAATTGTAGTTGCAGTTTTGGGACATTTACAAAGTGAAGTGAAATTTTCCCAGCTCCGCGATGTTGCTTTACCCATCCTCCTCTGCAAGCAGTTGTGTTTTTGCTGGAAATTTTTGAATTTGTTTTTAAATGATGTCTTTCACTGGTTATAACTGGGGCAACTTTGCCAAAGCAATCTGTCTGTAACGTCAGGATCAAGAAACAACTTTATTCACCACATGCATTTACATGTACTCGGAATTTGCTGTGGTGTGTTGGTCAGGGCATGCTGTACAACTTAAAAGCAACATTCAACAAGTATAAATAATAAAAAGATATAAAGTACGGATAGGGAATAAAATGGGCATAAATATATAAACACCAGCATGTGTTTACAATATAAACAGCATTATAAAAATGGTTTAAAGTGTTCACAGTGCAATGCAGTGCAGTAATAGACAGAGAGGGAGGTTGATCACATTAACTACCTGGGGGAAAGAAACTTGTAATCTGGTGTAAAGTTTTTGTTTTAATAGCCTTCCAGTTTTCCAGAAGGAAGCATTTGAAAAAAGCAGCTTGCTGGGTGGGTGGTGTCCACAATGATTTTTCCTGTCCACAATGCTTTTATTCCTCGAGGCTACCATCAGGAAGAAAGTACAGGAGCCTCAGGACTAACACCACCAGGTTCACCCCTCAACCATCAGGCTTGTGAACCACAGGGGAAAGCTTCATTTGACTTCACTTGCCCAATCACTGAACTGTTCCCACAACCTATGGACAAAGTTTCATCAATGTTAATTGCTTATTTATTTATTATTATTTTTCCCTTTTTTCTTTCTTTTGTATGTATACAGTTTGTTTTCTTTTGCATGCTGGTTGTCCACCTTATTGGTGTGGTCTTTTATTGATTCTATTATGGTTATTGGATTTATTGAGTTTGCCTGCAAGAAAATGAATCTCAGGATTTTATATGGTGACCTATACGTAATTTGATAATAAATTTACTTTGAACTTTCAACTTTTGCTGCTTGCTTCTTTGTCCTGAACACATACAAGTACTGCAGCCAGTGGCCTTTCTGCTAACCTGACAGATGAATGCAGCTGTTGTAAATTGTGAGAGGATGCTGCACCAAACCCAACAGTAATGGCTGATGTGAGGAGGCTCTCTACGATGGAGTTTTACCAACTGGCACAAGAAGCGCAGGTTATATTGTCACAAGAAAGTGCAGATGCTCACATCGCAAGCAAAAGCAAATTGCATGAGTTACTCCATCAGGTCAAGCAACATCTGTTGCGACAAAGGGATGGTCAACATTCTGGGTTGAGACCCAGCAGTTAAGTACACAATCTGGAGCTAAAGTTCTAGTTTAATTAATGATGACTATGAAACTAGTAAATGGCTCACCCCAGAAAGGAAAACTTCTGTCCTTACCAAGTCTGGCCTAAAACTGAAGGCCCCATTTCTGGCCCTCTAGCCAATGACAAGGCCCAGTATGGCATGTAGATGTTCAATATAGAGGGACAGCATCACCTACCCAAAGGCAGATAGGGACGGGTATTAAATCCTGCCCTTCCCAGCAATAGTCACATCCCAGGAACAGGAGAATAAAAATAATGGCCAACACGTGCCTCTGCAGGAACCCTCCAAGATAAAAAAAATATTTATGCCCCTGAGGAGATCACAGCAATGAAATGAGAAGACTTAATATTTTAGCCTTCAAAGCACCTAAAGAAGCAATTAACAATGAATCCAATTTAATTGCCTTGTTCTCAATCACTTATTTCTATTGAAATGCTTTTTCAAGAACATGCCCTTGGTCTTACTGGTTAAGAACAAAGAAGCTGATAATTGATATGCACACAGTCTGACTGGTGATCAAACAACATACAGTACCTTATTGCCCAAAAAAGTCAGACCACCCCACTAAATTCAAGCAAGCCCTCAGTCACTGGCCCCAATGGCGGCACCAAATGGCCAGTGACATTTTCCTCATTATAGACCCATCCATTATTCCAACAGCAGGTCTTCACTAGACCAGTAATTCAGAGACCCGAGCTGCTCTTCCAGGGTCTCAGATTCAAACCCCACCACAGAAGCAAGGTACTGCATTGTCATAACTTGACTCCAATGTCTTTATCATCTCTTAAGAGACCTACCATCCTTATTCGACCTATTGAACCCCAGAGCAAAGAGATCCAGCAAATCTCTAAATTCTCTCTTTAAAATAGATAACCTATCCTGTCCTATTATCCTTCCATTATAAATGTCCCATAAAACAGCTGGATATTTGTGATCATCGCAACACACACTTAATGTTGGAGGAACTCAGCAGGCCAGGCAGCATCTATGGAAAAGATTATGCCCACTGTGCTGATGAAGGGTCTCAGCCCATAATGTTGACTGTTTACTTTTTCCATAGATGCCGCCTACCTGCTGAGTTTCTCCAGCACCTGGTGTGTGTTGCTTGGATTTCCAGCATCTGCAGATTTTCTATTGTTTGTGATTGCATTTTTGTAGGAATGACTTTGCCAAGAGTGTCTTCCTGAAAAATGGACTTAAACTCAAAGCTGTGTTTCAGCTGAGAAGCATTTCGATGTATTTTCTGCCAAGTAACTTAAACCAGGCTGGAAGCCGAAATAGAATTATCAGGTTGCTCCTGCTGCCACCGACCTTGAACTTGTAATTCACAAGTTTTCATCAGGAACCCAATACCGTCTCCCATTCTGAACTGACACCTTGTACTACTCATACCAGAAACAATCCCAGATAAAGGCATGTGCTGGATTCCCAAAGATGCAAAAGGCATATGTTTATAGCTGTGCTTTGCAAACTCAGGACATCCTAATTAAGTGTTTTTGCCATTGCAACACAAGAAACTTAGCCAAGACTGCCACGATGAGGCCAGTCTCAGGAGGAGCAACACCCTATATTCCATCTCAGTACCCTCCAACTTGATGGCATGAACTTAGATATATTAAACTTCTGGCAATTGTCCCCCCTTCACCATTTTCCCATTCCCATTTCCCTCTCTCACCTTATCTCTTTGCCTGCCCACCCCTTCCCTTTCTTCCATCATCTTCTACCTTCTCCTTTAAGATTCCCCCTTCTCCAGTCCTTTATTTCGTTCACTAATCAACTTTCCAGCTCTTTACTGCACCCTCCCCCCACCAGTTTCACCCATCACCTACCACCTTGTAATTCCTTCCTCCCCTACTCCCTGCTTCTTGCTCTGATTTCTCATCTTGTTTTTCCCAATCCTGATGAATGGTTTCAGCCAAAATGTCATTTGCTTACTCTTTTCCATTGATGCTGCCTGGCCTGCTGTGTACCTCCAGCATTTTGTGTGTGTTGCTTAGATTTCCAGCATCTGCAGATTTTCTCATACCTCCTGGCTATTCTCCTACTCCTCCCCCCACCTTCTTTGTTCTGATGAAGTGTCTCGGCGTGAACCATCGACTGTTTATTCATTCCCTTGGATGCTGCCTGACCTGCTGAGTTCCTCCAGAACTCTGTCTATGTTGCACTCTGCGCAGAGCTTGCAAGTTCCCTCAGGTGCCATGAGGGTTTCTCCCCATATCCCAAACACAAGTTGGCTGGTTTATGTCTACTAACCTCTGAAACTGATGAGTGGCAAAAGAAGCAGAGGAGACATAAGAGAGGTGGCAGACGCATGAGAGAGAATAATTTACAGTCCCGTGTAACCCAGGCTAACTAAACCCAAAGATGTCATGTTAGAAAGCTCCACCCATGTACTGATGAGATATAAACTATGCGAGAACGAGACGTGGCTGGTGTAGGTGTGGACAAGTGAGAGAAAAGCAGCAAACAATTAGAAACTAAACACATAAACTGTTAAAAGTGGAATTGATAGTGAGTATCTTAACCCTAATTATTTGAAAATCTCAGGGTGAAAACCCTGGAGGAGAGACAATAGCGATAAGGTTTATTGAAGTTACACTATAGCAAGCAGCAGCTATCGCAAGCCAATGTCAGCTGAGTATCCAAAATCTATACTGTGTAACCGGGAATTAGTTCTGTTAAATCATACCAAGGGATTTGGTGAGTTAAAACACTTCTACTGTTCCGAGTGTGAAATATGTTCAGTAGTGTTGTAACTCAGAAATGCTTGGAACTGACAATGTGATATTGAGTATTTGGAAATAGAAAAAGGATGTGTATAAGAATTTACAGATTGTAATCCTGTTGCTTACAGGTCAGTTTTTTTTGTGTAAATATTGTGAATTGACTTTCCGTGGATGACCCCTATTTCACCCTACAAAACAAGATGGCAAGCCACCCAAGATTGAAGAACCAGTGCGGGATCGAAATGTTTCAAGACGGATGTAATGCCCTGGTTCGTTTTTTCACTGTTACGCTGCTCTGTATTTGATCTTTGTGCTGTTCTCTGCGAGCTGCTTGTTTGGGTTACTGTTGAAGGTGAGATATAGGAGAACTGTGTGCCATTTAGTTAGGATGGCCAGATTAAGGGGAGGTTTCTCTGGTGAGGGACACTAAGGTTGGGCCTGGGGTCTTTTGTGAAGGGATGAAGAGAGAAGACGCCGGAGAGAAGAGGTTGTAGGATTCGACCCGGGCCGTGATTTGATGAAGCCTGGGATGAGATCAAAGGAGGATCAGCGAAGGGGAAACCGTGAGCTCCAACTTGTGCAAATTAGACTATTTTTTCAAAATAGGCCCTTTGCTTTTTTTGCATTTTCTCTACTAACTTTAGTCAAATTAAGAATTATAAAGCTAAATCGTTTAATTGTATGAGGTGTACTGTCTGTTATTTCATGGCACTTATTTATAACAGGATAACACATCACGCAGCATCCACACAAACAGGGTTTCAGGATGGGCTTGCATCTCAACCTCACACATTTGGCAGGGCCAGATATCGTCTTCCCTAGACTTCTGCAGCCGACGGAACCAGAGTGTTTCACGTAGAAAATTTAATACAGTTGGACGTACAAGTTTATTTTTCATTCGATGGATGTGAATTTGATTTTCTGGAAGAACTGATTGTTTTTGCAAAGACTTTGACAAGTTACTGAATGAGATTTACTTTGTTTGAAAGTTGTGATGTTGGAGTATTGTTGTGAAAGGAGTTAAACTACAGATATATCATGTTTTAATTTAGATTTGAATTTGGAGACATACTGACCTGAACTAAAACTGAAGTTAACCATAATATTTAAGAACAGGAATTCAATTAGTTTCCTTACTAACTAGGGATAAATAGAAAGGCAATTGTTAGTCTGTAAACCCTTAAATAGGGAGTAACACTAGATCCAATTAGTTAATGAAATTGGAGTAATAAAGGTTATTCTAATGAATCTCACTGATTCTAACTAAAAATGAATTTGGTTTTCATTTGATCTGTGAGATTGGGTACCCAAGGCACAATGTTGGAATTTTAAATTGTTCTTGGTCATGTTTATATTTTATATATATTGCTATTTTTTATAAACAAACTTACCTCTAGAACTGTGTGTTTTCTGTTCACTGCTTCCTTCCAATACCTAGCGCTTCTGATGGCCTACCTGTGCCTAGTGTAGTGCTATGCAATTTGATTTTCCCATAAACAGTGTGGCGACCAGTCACACGAGATAAGTCAAACACTATGCAGATGTTACTCCTATAGAGCAATAAGGATGGAGAATGGGACCATTGGGATTACAGTGTGGAGAGCCAGCATGAACCCAATGGCTGAATTGCTTCCATCTATGTCATATTTATTCAGTATAGAACACCACTCCAATAGAGCACCATTCCCCCCCCCCAAAAAAAATTAGTTTATCTCAGAGAACGTGGGAATCAAAAAATGGCAGAAATACTCAGCAGTATCTCTGGAATGAGAAACAGAGTTAACATTTTAGGCTGATGACATTTCAGAAGACTTTAAGATGCAGGAAAGGTGGACAGGGAAGAAGAACACCAAGGGAATGTCCAGTTTGGGCAATTGAATACAAAGGTAGGGATGTTTTGCTCCAAGTTAGAAAAGACATGGGCAACACTCCATCTAGAGTACCATTTACAATATTCCTTTTATATTTAAACATAGAAGCAGAATTGGGCTATTCAGCCCATTGAGTGTGCTCTACCATCTCATGATAGCTGATCCGTTTTCCTCACATCCCATTCTCCTGCCTTCTCCCTGTAACTTTTCATGCCCTGACTAATCAGGAACCTATCAACCTCTGCCTATGCATACAGACTTGGCCTCCACAGCTGCCTGTGGCAACGAATTCCACCGATTTGCCAAACTCGAGCTAAAGAAATTCCTCCTTATCTTCGTTCTAAATAGATGTCCCTCGATTCTGAGGCTGTGTCTTCTGGTCCTAGGCTTCCCATCACAGGAAACATCCTCTCCACATCCATGCAATCAGACCTTTCAACATCTGACGGGCTTCAATAAGATTCCCCCCACCACCAATTCTTCTAAATTCCAGCGAGTAAAGGCCTAGAGCCATCAATCACTACTCATATGATGAGCCTTTCATTTCTGAAGTTATTCTCATTGTTACACCTGTGCTCCCCCCCCCCCTCCTTTTTGAGAATCGCAAGATCGCTATTAAGTCAGGTCAGGAGACCCAGGAAATGAGAGAAAGACATGCAGAATTTCTCAAAGAGTTTGGAATGTGTCCTGGCCTCCAAAAGGCGGAACCATTGATAATGGCTATTGTCTCTTGGAGACGGGATTGTGTATTGAGCGCTGTGCTACTCATCGAAGCCCTCAAGGAATCAGGCAACGTGGGCTGGTTGGGGGATGGCATCCTCCCCAACCTGACTGAAATCTGAGACCCCATGAGTGGGGATAAAGGAGGGTCTGTGGGAACAGCCCCTCAGACGCATCAGAAGAAACGCTCGAAATCCTGTAACAGCGTAATAGCGAAAGCCAGTGGAAAGCCACGTGCGTCCTTTTCCATTTGCCTCAGAATTGGTGGGCCTTGCCACAGAAGTACGGCTTTAGCTAACAACAAAGTGGAAATCAGCCCCCAACGACTCTCGAAGGATTGACATCATAAAAGGAATGGGCAAGATAAACATCCGTCTTTCTTTCCAACCAAAGGCTGCAGCTTGAATGAACTTGAGTGAGTTTTATATTTCCATCAGTCAAGACATTATCCCCTAGACAACGATAGAGCTATTTCTTATTGATTATTATTATACCCGCGCTTTTAGATTTAGTATTGACAACGTATATTATCTGTATGTTTGCATTGATATTATTTTTGTGTATTTTTACCAATAAATACTGTTAAAAATAGTATCATCAGACTTCAACGGACCTCTCTATCTTTGCTGGTAAGTGACCCAGTTATAGGGTATGTAACATCATGAACCTCCTCTGAGCCCTCTCCAATGTCAGCACATCATTTCTTAGATAAGGGGCCCAAAACTGCTCACAATACTCCAAATGTGGTCTGACCAATGCCTTATAAAGCCTCAGCATTTCATCCTTGCTTTTATGTTCTAGGCTTCTCAAAACGAATGCAAACATTGCATTAGCTTTCCTCACCACTAACTCAACCTGCAAATTAACCATTAGGAAATTTTGCATGAGGACTCCCAAGTCCCTTTGCACCTTGAATTTTTGAATACTCTCCCTGTTTAGAAAAGTTTATGCTTTTATTCCTTCTACCAAAGTAATGACCATAAACTCCCAACTCTGAATTCCATTTCCCACTTCTTTGTCCATTCTCCTAATGCATGTAGCTCTACAGCAAGCTCCCTGCTTCCTCAACACTACCTGCCCCTACACCCATCTTTGTATCATCCGCAAACTTGGCCAAAAAGCCACAGTTCCATCATCCAAATCATTGACACACAATGCAAAAAGAAACAATCCCAACACAGACCCCTGTGGAACACCACTAGTCACTAGCAGCTAGCCAGAAAAGGCTCCCTTCATTCCCACTCTTTGCCTCCTGCCAATCAGCCAAAGCTCCATCCATTCTAGAATCTTTCCTTAATATCATGGGCTCTTACCTTACTAAGCAGCCTCATGAGTGGCACATTATCAAAGGCCTTTTGAAAATCCAAGTAGACATCATCCACCAATTCCCCTTTTTCTATCCTGCTTGTTATTTCCTCAAAGAATTTAAACAGATTGTCATACAAGATTTTCCCTTGAGGAAACCATGCTGACTGTGGCCTATTTTATCATCTGCCCCAAGTACCCAAAATGACATCCTTAACAATCGACTCTAATATCTTCCCAACCTCTGACATCAGACTAACTGGCCTATAATTTCCTTTCTTCTGTCTCTCTCCCTTCATGAAGAGTGGAGTGATATTTGTAATTTTCCAGTCTTCTGGAACCATGGCAGAATCTATTAATTCTTGAAGGATTATTAATGCCTCCATAATCTCTTTAGCTGCCTCTTTTAGAACCCTCCGGTCCAGGTGACTTCTCCTCCTTCAGACCTTTCAGTTTCCCAAGCACCTTCTCCTTAGTAATCACAACTACACTCACTTCTGCTCCCTGACGCTCTTGAACTTCCAGCATACTGCTAGTGTCCTCAGTGAAGACTGATGCAAATTACTTATTCAGTTTATAACCAATTTTCTTGGCCTGTTTCCAATTTAGAATCTCAACCCATGGAGCAGACCAGTCTTTTTGTATATTTACTTTGCAACTACGTGTTTCCCTACACAAAGTTTTGTCACCTGCCCTGTCTCATTCGCCATTAGCAGATCCAGTATCGCACGCGCTCTTATTGGGACTTCTATGTACCGATGAAGGAAATTTTCCTGAACATATTTGACAAACTCTATCACATCTAGTCCTTTACTGTATGGGAGCCCCAGTCAACATGTGAAAAGTTAAAATCACCTACTATCAAAACATTATGTTTCTTGCAACAGCATATGACCTCTCTACAAATTTGCTCCTCTAAATTCCACAGACTGTTAGGTGGTCTATAATATAATCCCAGTAACATGGTCATACCTTTCTTATTCCTCAGTTCTACCCATAAAGCTTCACTAGACAAGCTCTCCCATCTGTCCTGTCTGAGCATTGCAGTGACACTTTTCCGGACTCATAATGCCATCCCCCCACCTTTAATCCTTCCCATTCTATCATGTTTAAGACAACAGAACTCGAAGAACATTGAGCTACCAGTCCTGCCCCTCCTGCAGCCAAGACTCACTAATGGCTACAATGTCATAATTCTCCATGCTGATCCATGCCCTAAGCTCATCCAACTTTCCTACAATACTCCTTGCATTGAAATATTCACAGCTCAGAACGTTAGTCCCACCATGCCGACCTTTTGATTCTTGAATTTGTATGTAGGCTTAACAACATTTTTTCTCAGACCACTTCGCTATTTGTTCTGTTGCTCTGGTTCCCATCCTCCTGCAACTCTAGTTTAAACCCCCCCACCCCACCCCACCGGGCCACACTGGAAAACCTTCCCACTAGGATAGTAGTCCCCCTTCGGTCCAGGTGCAAAGCATCTCTTCTGTACAGGTCCCACCTTCCCTGGAAGAAAGCCCAATGATGCAGAAATCTGAAGTCGTTCCACCATCTCCTTAGCCATGTATTAAACTGTATGATCTTCCTATTTCTGTCCTAAATGGCACATTTAGTAATCATCAAATCAGAATCCTGGAGGTCCTGTCCTTTAACTTAGCACCTAGCACCCTGAACTCACCTTGCCATGCCATTGGTACCAATGTGGACCATGGCCTCTAGCTGCACACCCACCCACTTAAAAATGCTGTGAACTTCATCCGAGATGTCCATGACCCCATCACCCAGAAGATAACACGCCATCCATGAATCTCATTCTTGTCCAAAGAATCTCCTTTCTGTCCCCTAATCAATGAATCCCTTATTACTGCAGCTTGCCTCTTTTCCACCCTTCCCTTCTGAGCCACAGAGCCAAAGAACCTGTCCATTGGGGTTTCCCTCTGCTAGATCATCCTTCCCGCGCCAACAGTATCCAAAGCAGTATGCCTGTTGCTGAGGGGTATGGCCACAGGGGTACTCTGCACTGGCTGCCTATCCCCTTTCCCCCTCCTGTCAGTCTTCTATTTATCTGTGTCCTACACTTCGGGTGTAACTACCTCCCCATACGTCCTAGATGAACAGGATGAACACAGGCTCATTTGAGAAGCTGAGGTGCTATCAACACCTCAGCCTCCCGAATGACCCAGAGTTCATCCAGTTCCAGCTCCAGCTTCCCAACATTGTCTGTTAGAAGCTGCAGACGGATGCACTTCTTGCAGGTGTATTCACATGGGACACCAGACATCAGAGGCAGTTTGTTCTTGATAATCCTCTTGCAACACCTTGCTATTAGTCTTACAAATTTCTACAGACCTACGGTGAGAGCATTCCGACTGATTGCATCACTACCTGGTCTAGAGTCTCCAATACACAGGGTCACAAGAGGGTGCGGAGGGCTATGGATTTAGCCAGCTCTATCATGGGCACAGTCACTAAGCACATCGTCAAGACACAGTGCCTTAAGGAAATGGTATCCATCACCATGGAAACTCTCAAACTTGGAAATGCCCATTTGTCATCCCCACCTTCAAGGAGGAGGTACAGAAGCCTGACGACTCACACTCAATGATTCAGATACTCAACAGCTTCCTCCCCACTGGTGTCAGATCTCCGAACAGTCCATGAACTCATGAAAGTGAAAGATCACCACAGGTCAACAAGAATGGGCAAGTGAGGCTGCAATTAGATTGGCCATCATTTTACTGCATGGTGGAGCACACTCAAGGGGGTGAGCGGCCCATCGGTGGTGACCAGAAAAGGCTAAATGATAAAAGGGATGATAGTACAGGAGAAATAAGATGGCAATCGGACAATTAATAGAAAAAATATGCAAGTAGAATTTAGAAATAGAATAGAATCTAGGAAGTAGAGTCTGCAATTGCCAAGTATAAATATGACTAGATTCAATCTGTTATCTCAGCTTACATTCAGTTTCTTTGAAACAGTGTATGAGACAATGGACAGAATTAGAGTGGAGAATTCGAGTGACAGATGACAAAAGCTCAATATCACACTTGTAGTCAGAATAGCATCTCACTCCTTCACAATGGCTTAGCAAATTACTTCAGCACGTCCTCTATCATTCAGCATTTCCAACTCTGCCATATTTTGCTTAAGTAACAAGTATTGTTGCTGCCTTTTCGAAAATTTTGTTGGTAATTGGTGATCAATTAACACATTTGTATGGCATTAGCACTGTTAAATCAACAGGCTAATATCTATTAAAACAACAGGTTATGGAATGCCATATGCTACAGCAAACACTAATGTACCATTGCCAACAATCATCTCCAAGCAATATTTATTTATTTATTGAGATAAAGGGCCTTTCCGGCCCTTTTATCCACGCTACCCAGCAATCCCCCAATTTAACGCTAGCCTAATCACAGGACAATTTGCAATGGCCAATTAACCTACCAACCAGTACGCCTTTGGACTGTGGGTGGAAACCTATACGGTTGCGGGGAAAACAAACAAATCCCTACAGGCAGTGGCGGGAATTGAACCCCTGTTGCTGGTACTGTAACCACTACACTACTGTCCTGTCCCATATTGTTTCATTGCCTTTATTTCCAGATCAAGGCGGTACATTTAGAACACTATAGCAATGCTGTGTGAAAGCAAATCAGTAAGCACTGTTTCTTCATAGGGTTGCAGAAATTATGGGCACTCGCTTCACTCCCACCCCTCTCACTCCACCAAGGTCAAGGGCAGGTGACAGTCAGATTGAATTTTTTTTAAATATTGAGGAAGGGGGAGGCAAGGGGAACATCAAATAAGAAATTGACTACCTAAATGTAGAGACAAGGTTGGAAGATTAGGTACACGTACACCAATTCCTGTACTCCCAATTAAGACAAATGGGGAAGGACAGTGCAAGGACAGACACAAAAAATGGCAGGCAGGTGAGCTGAGGGGGTTTTGGAACAGAGAGAAGAGCTGTGTGCATATGCACACATGCATGAGGTAGGGCACATGACCAAACGTCGAAGGAGATTTTCCTTCCTTGTTTTGAAAGGATATGTCTGATCTTCCACCACCTGGCCAATATTTCTCGCTTACTGATGCTGATTTTCTGGTTATGATCACATTTCAGCTTGTGATATTAAAAAGACAGAGACTTGACTGCTTCTGAAACCTGGAATATGATGATGAAACTATCATTGAGCTGTTGACCAATAACAGAAGGCATGAGGTGAATTTGCATATTTTGCTCCATTGTCCATTTCATGCAACAGGGGTTTAAAAAGATTTAAGTTGCCTTTTGTAAAATAGCTTGTACTTTAAATAATGTATAGTAATTATCCCTCAGCAGCAAGCCAACTGATTAAAGTTGTCGCTGCATACTCTGGGACAGACCTAGTTCCTGAACCAGACATGAGCAATTAAATCTAGCAATCCAGTTTTGGGAAGCTGGCCAGCAAACAAGGCTATATTTGCACAGTATAAATTTTTTAAGTAGTACCTTGTAAAATTAGAGAAGTTATTTTCACAAGACAAGTTATACAATAAACAGAAATGAAACTGAATCACTGGAGGAAGGTTAATGGTCTTTGATGCCCAGCTCTGAGTAAGTCAATGTTTAACTGATGGAGCTCCTGGAATATTTGTGAAAAATGGTACTCTGTTTTAGATGTAGATTATCTTCTTAAAGTGGAATAAAATGTAATTATTCCACTGTGGAAGAGGAGGGAAAGGAGAAGAGGATGCTGTAGATTCATGCTGGAACCAATGCTTAAATGATGCCATGCTTTACTGAACTGAACTGAACTGACAAGATCGACAACTGTGCCAGGTCCAGCTCATGCTCAGTAGTGAAGGAGCTGCATCAAAAGATCCACTTCTCAGCAAAAACGTTAAACCAAGGTCTTGTCTGCTCTCCCGAGTGGATGCCACAGTTTCAACGGAGTTCATCCAGGTGAACATCCATCCCTCAAACACTTCATCAATCAATCGCCTCTTGCTGACTGTGGGATCTCACCCAGTGCAAGTTGACCACCATATATCTACAGTGTCTTCTTCCTCTTCAGAATCCAAAGGTTTGCAGGTGACTCGCTTCTGCTCCATTTCCTCAGGCTCTGAACTGGCTGAGGAGTACACATGGGGTCCACAGTTCCACCTTCAGCTGGGCGAGTGGTGCTTGCTGGGGCAGGTCCGTGGGCTAGTTGGACATCATGCATAACTTCTGCTGTCTCCGCGTGGCTTCTGTGGAAGATCGCAATGCTAAGCATCGCAGATATTCCTCACAGAGATTCCAACATGAGGGCAAAGATGCTGGATTTTTCCCATGAAGACTGAGAATGCTCCCCAGGTAACTTTCTGCACCATCTCAGAAAGGTTGCTCTATAACAAAGCTCAGACTCAGAGTGCTCACTTCAGGAGTCTGCTGTCAAGCTTACAGCATAACCTCTGCCATCTGTTGAGCATGTTCAGATCCTCAAAGCTAGTGAGATTGGACTGGGGAAGGGCATGACACTGGATCACTTAAGCTTTCAATGGATTCAGGGAATTTTACACAGGTGGCATTAGTGGCATCGCTCTGGTGGTCTGAGGTGACCAGCTGTAGATTGTCCACATCTCTGAAACAGTGAGATTTGTCACCACCTGTTAGACTACAGGTGCAAGGTTATGGATTTCAAAAGCTCCTCTTCTCAATCAGCTTGTGGTTGTACTGTCACCTAAAGGAGATGGTGGATTTTGTCATTGACGTCCGCCTCGATCCCAAGGTGTGGGAAGAGATACAAATTGTCCATTGGTTTAGAGGGGATCTATGTTGTCAGAAACCTCAGCCAGTTGCACGTGTGTGTGGAGCCCATGAACAAAATGGTTAAAGTCATCATGCGCCCTCTGACAGTGTTGTCGTTCACAACCTGGTCTACAGGGAGCATGACTCCACTCTATCAGATGAAAATAGAAGGGTGAAAACAAGACTTGTATATATACAACACTTTTCCCAACCTCAGGGTGTCCCAGAGATTGTTTTGCAGCCAATGAAGGCTATTCATTATAGTAATGCTGGAAATCAACAGTCAAAAAGGTGCCAAAGGGAGCAATTTAACCATCTATCTTAATGATAGTGACAGTGAAGTGAGAATTATTAAGGATAACTCTTCTGCATGGTTGAGATAGAACAAAGACATCTTTTAAATCTTAACAAACCAGAACAAAGCTAAAAGGCAGCAAATCTGACTGTGCAGCACTGCGATGTCAGCCTTGATTTTGTTTTATTGTGTCTTGAATTTCAGGACTGGACAATTGAATACATACTCCTCCTATCTGAAACAATTGCTTTTCCCAATAAGCTACAGATGATAGTCAAGAGCTAATATTTCACTGAGGCAATATTGAAAGAACTTTTCAGAATTTAGGTAGAGAGCTACAGGTAAGGAAATGTATAGATTTATTGCAGTTCATATTGTGGAGAAACTTCCTACAAGAATAGAGAGGGGAAGATGCTCTTAGTCATGGGAACAGAGAAGTAAGATGGCGCTGAGCTGTGGTGTCCGTCGAGGTCATGGCTCAAGCTTAGTCTTTTTTAGGATCATACGGATGGTTTTTGGGATAGAGAGAGGAGTTGGGGGTCAGATTGGGGTTTAGGATCAGGTATGTGAGGGAACTTGAGGTCAGGATAGAATCTAAACCTCCGCTCTGCATTCAAAAGCCAAAGTCATGAACATGTGACAAAGGGCGTCCATGATCAGATGTTAGGCTGGCAGACCATCAAGGACAGAGACTAGATGCCTCCCCATGTCAGCGGGCTGTCAGTGGGCTCCTGGATCAGAGTTCCGCGTTGGCTGAAGACATGAGGAATGGTCAACTGTACTCTTTTCCATAGATGCTGCCTGGCCTGCTAAGTTCCTCCAGCACTTTGTGTGTGTTCTGAGGAACGGTGTTCCCCAAGATACATGAGTCTCCAAGATCGGAGTTCAAGGCCTACTATTTGCAGTCCAATCGTCAGCGCGTCCAGTGTTCAATGCCTGGATTTTGGAGTCCTCATTTATCATCATCATCAGCGAGTCCTGGGGTCAATACCAGTTCAAAGCTCAATGGTTGATTGGAAGTCAGGGTCCAATGAGCATAGCCCTGGGTCTGTGAGACCACTGGGAAAGTTGAAGGCCTAAAGTCTGTCAGCCCATGAGTCTACTGGAGGCTAGAGGCCTGGAGATGGCCTGTCCTGGGGCGAGAGAGAGTGAGATATATATATATATATATATATATATATATCGTTAGGTTTTGTTGGTTGTGAACACAAATGATGCATTTCACCGTATGTTTCAATGTACACATGATAAATAAATTAATCTGAATAAGTAAGCTGACAGAGTTACTGTTTCAAGTCAATGACGCACTAAATCTGTATTCTTTCACAGTCACTACCAGATTTGCTGAGTACTCACAGCATTTTCTGTTTTTACTCCAGTAGTATTCTGTTGTTTTTCTGTTAAGCTAATTAAACTTGCAGTCAAATCGCCTTCACCTGCGGACTCTATCCATCTTGCCTGGGCAGTGTTCCCCGCATTTCAATTTATTTCTAGACATGTGCTGCACAGGACAGTCTTCCTCAAATCATGTTGTAAAGGTGCATTACAGCACTGGAAGTCAGAGATCTAATCTCATAAAATCCCACTACAACAGCTGGGTAACCTAAATGCAGTCTGAGAATAAAAAGGAGATGAAAGTCACATCATTAGCTATGGTGATCATGAGGTTACCTCATTACCATTAAAATAAACTTGGTTCTGCAATGTGCTTCAGTGAGAGTCATTTGCTATCCTTAACCATCCTGGCTGACCTCCAGACTAATCAATGTGGTTCATTAGATCCCAGCAAACCATCAGCTTCAAGGGAAAGAGGGGCCGGTAGTAGATGTTGGCCTGGCTGCAAACCTCAGCTTCAGTGTTTGTCAGGAATGCAGCAACATCACAATCTGTCCTTGCAGAATGACCACAGGCAAGCACAAAAAGGTAACAGGAGCAGGAGTAGGTCTCTCCTCCTCACCATTCGATGCAATCCCCCTTGATCTACTCAGCCCTCAACTCCTCTTCTGTGCCAGCTCCCCACAACTCTCAATTCCCCTATCTTTCAAATATTCATCTCAAACATATTTAAAGCATACACTTCAGAAAAAACCATGGCAATTAGGATCGGCACACGTGTGATGCTTGATCTCTCTGACCCCATGACTCTGAAAGTGACGCGACCTGCCTATCATCAAAGCTACACAGCACACAGCCATTTATATTACACTAACAGGACCCCACAGGAGTGGTTATCAGACAAGATCTGACACCAGCCTCTGTGACTGAGAAAGTATAGCCCTCAACAAACAGCCTCAATAAAGAGGAAAGTTTTAAGGTACACTTTGAAAACGAAAGACAGTCAGGGAGGTTAGAGCCCTGACAGCTGACAGCACAGTGGCCAGTAAGCTAGGCAGGAAAGTGGGGATACACAGAAGTTCAGAATTGGGAGAAACCTAGAGAAATGTTGAAAGTAGACAATGTTGAAAACATTCTTTGCTCCATTATGAAAATGGGTAGCTCATTTCAATTTGATTGTTAATGTTTCTTTTTGTGTGGAGTGTTTGCCCTCCGCTTGCAACCACCCTTGACCCAAATAAGTTTCTTTAGGCCATTTCAAGGGTCTGTTAAGAATCAACCACATTGTTGTAGTCAACGACATTTCTAGCATGAATACACATTCTAAACTTCCTTCTTTAAAGCTGAGTGAGGAGGAAGGGGGGGGGGGGGGTTCGTGCCACAATCGAGGTCATCTGTTGCCCATACCAGCTTTGTTTGCCAAATATTTTACAAATTTAGCTAACTGAAATTAAATTCACCAGCAGCCTCGTTAGGGTAGGAGCTCCTGCTCTGTCGTATGGACCCAGACTACAGTCCCACCATGCCCGATGACTGAACGAGGCCAGTGGAAGAGAAGTTGAAGGGAACTAAGGCGACCATCCACTCCTACTTGTTGAATCATGACCCCGAAACATCCCAAACACAGGTACTACACATCGCCAGAGGGTGGGGAAAGTTGGGACGCCGAGGTTAGGGAACAACCCTAAATATCAAGATTCAGGCGTTTCACTATAAAATTTCTCACCTTCCAGAGAGAGGACGAATGCAGAGTATCGCTACAAGCAGGGTACCCATAACTATCTTACTATGGACATCAAGTGGCAAGGGTATGCCCATTTCTTACCAAGGCGATGTTTTATTTAAATACAGCAGAGCTGGTCTCCAACTCAGCAATTTGACTACAGCAAGCATTTTACACACACTCCCTTAAACGGAGGTTGCAGTGAGTGCGTTTTTTTTGGAAGACTGTTGTTTGCAAATTGCACGGGAGATCGCCAATGCACCTACACGTTAGACAATTCTCGTTATACAAGCAGTGATTCGTTATGTGTTTTTTATACCTAAAATGCAAGGTGCAGAGAGCAGGTGAGCAGTTTCCCACTGGGTTCAGTCAGAAGGCCACGTTCCCGTTCCTCTGATTTACCTGCAGGCAGATCCTCAGGTTAGATGTAAGCAGGTGGTCACTGGCTCCGGCTCCTTCGCATTCTTCTCTCGCTCTCCTTGTTCAATCTTCCTGCGGTGACTCAAAGGCAAGTCCAGTACTCATTCATAAAACATGTCGACATCTTTCAGGATGGAGAGGAGCGGAGGCGCGCGGAGATAAACAAGGGGGAAGAGTTTAAAGGGAGAAGAAGGAGACAGACAAGAGGAGAGACACTCACACGCCGAGGCGAAACTGCGGACGGGGCGAGATGGCAGTAGATTCCCCTTTGTGTAAGATTCTAGTGAGTTGGAATCGAGCCAACCTACTTAGAGCAAGGCGGAGTCTGCGCTCGCACACAGTGGGAGCCAGCTGCACCATTCACTGGCCGTGCTCTGATCATGTAATGCAGGGTGCGGCAAATTCACACTGATCTCGTTTCTTTTCCGCGTCGCCCTCTGCGCTTAACAGTACGCGAGAGGGGCTTCGGGAGAAACGAGCCCGAGGGCAATTTTACACCACCTTCGCATTTTATCATCTAATCGCTCCTGCACTCTCGACTTTCGTGCCCCAGCCCCCAGTTTGAAAGCTGTTCATCTTTTGACGCCGTAGGGGAATTTTGCTGCAGATAAGCCGACCGTTCGGTCCATATGGTCCTGATAGTGTTCATGTACTGTGCCATCCTTCTCTTCCCCTGTTTATCTTCCCTCGTGGCTAAAACCTCCCTCGCACTGGCGGATGCCGAGTCTCCGCGCATCTTTAATGTTCTGCAGAAGCAGTGACCCCCGGGACTGGAAAGGGCTGACCGGAGATTTCGAGAACGGCTGTGACTAAATATATAAATGTGACTAAATAAATAAATGAACCTCAAGGTAACGCAGCTGAGAGCCGGCGAAGTAAACATAAGTAAGTAATAAAGGGTCATTTCTTGAGTCTGCCTCAACACTTTGTGATTCCCTCTACCCCCATTCCTCCCTCCCTCACAGACCGTCTCTTGCTGTCTGACAACCCCGTCTCTCCCTCTCCCAGAATTTCCTTCCTCTGCTCCCAGACTAAGGCAAAAGTGCCTCTCCCTTCTGATTACCTTCCTTTCTGTCTTTTTCTTTCCAAGCTACCTGTCCTTCCCTCCTGACATTGCCGCCACGTGATATCAAGGAACCGAACGGAGCGATCAATGACTGATGCGGCGGACAACACCTCAAATGTCGCACTAAGGGGTCCAGGACCAGCTGAGTCTCTGGCCAGTCTGACTCAGTACAGTGACATGGCATCTACCCAATGATCTGGAACATATCTGGTACATAAAAAGCGGGAGAAATCAAATACAGATAATCACTGTCAATCATCTACAATCTGATGGGCGGTGTCACCAGCGGTGCAGTCCAGCAGCAATTACTCATAAATAGTTTTCTTACTGATGCCCACTTTGGGGTTTTGAAACAAACAGAAAATGCTGAAAAAGCAGGTCAAGCAGCACCTGCGGGAAGTGGCACAGTTTCAACCTTTGATCCTTGGTCAGAGCTCCAGGATCTCTCTGTTCCAGACCTCATTGTAGGCTCCGTCCTTCTGTAAGGTGAAAGTAACCACCTTTGTTCAAAACTCAAACTGAGCACCCCTAAGCAAGTTATTGATGAGTAGGTGCCACTTGTAGAGTCAGTGACAATTTCCATCATATTACAGATTCAATGAGCTCTAATAAAAATAGTCATTGGGCATCTGGGGGATAACACCCCAAAGATTGGAGTCAGACACCTCATGAAGAAAAATGGTAATGTTTGTTGAGAGTCAGCCACTCCAGCCCCAGAACATCATTGCAGGAGATACTCAGCAGTTACGTTAATGACCTTTGTAAGGTTAAAAGTGAAGCAGTTCACTCATGATCACACAATGTTCAATTCATCATGCACCCTCTCAGCTAACAAAATAGTTCATAGCAGCATGCAGAACGATCTCAACAACAAGTCGGACATGCACCAAATATTAGCACAAGTGTTAGGCCATGACAAAATGAACTAAAGGAAGTTTAACAACTTAGCCTTGGCATTCAACAGCAGTAGTGTTGCAAAATCCTCATCACCAGCTTGTGGAGGTTGCCATTGACCAGAAACTGCACAGTTACCTACATCCAGTCTAATAGATAACTAATAAAGTGGCCACTGTGTGTAAGTTCATGGTCTTCTACTGCTGTAGCCCATCCACTTCAAGGTTCCGTGTGTTGTGCATTCAGAGATGCTCACCATTGTTGTTATTTGAGTTACTGTCACCTTCCTGTGAACTTTAACCAGTCTGGCCATTCTCCTCTGACCCCCCTCATTAACAAGGCATTTTCACCCACAGAACTGCCACTCACTGGATGTTTTTTGTATTTGACCCAATCCTCCGTAAATTCTAGAGATTGTTGTGCGAAAATCCCAGGAGATCAGCAGTTTCTGAGACACTCAGACTACCCCGTCTGGCACAGTCAATACCACCCAGATCCCATTTCTTCTCCATTCTGCTGTACAGAATATTGTTCTGTACAATAACCGAACCTCTTGACCATGCTCTTATGCACTGAGTTGCATTAATGAGTTGCTGTACCTAATAAAATGGCCACTGAGAGTACAAGAGGACTTGGAGGCTGCATACCTTTTAAAGCCTTTCAGTTATCTGGAATGTGACAGAATCATGTCCTTCAATCTGGATGAGGGTGGATTTGGTGGCCCAAAGGGCCTGTTTCTATCCTGCATGGTTCCTTCTTTGACCACAAACCCTTGGCCTCACAATCTACTTTGTAATAGTCCTGCATCATATTGTCTGGCTGCACTGCACTTTCTCTGTAATTGTAACACTTTATTCTGCATTCTCTTACTGTTTTCTCCTTGCACTACCTCAATATGATGAAATGTGTTCAAAACAAAGAATTTACACCGTACCTCAGTACGTCTGGCAATAATAAATTAATTTACCATTCAAATGGCCTCGCACATTTTCTGTTGGGCTGTGTTAAGCTGGGGTCACCAAATGCTCACTGGGCACTGGAAGTGGATGGAGGACAGGGACGGGCAGGGAGATGAGAGGATCTTCCTGATTTCAGGCATCATCACTCCAGTGGTTTCTGCTGCAAAAAGTGGGCAAATAGAAAAAATAGAATTGGGTTCTGTTCAGACTGGGACACAATTGTAAGGCAATGCTCAACATAGAGGCCCAGACATGAGCCGTGACTGAGCTGGTGAGGCAGAACTACTGACATCTGTTTAGCTGTTTTGCAGCAACAGGACATGCCTTCAGCAAAACAGGGGCAGATGGGAAAAAAGATCCACATAAATTAGTTGCTAAAAATCTCCAATTCATAACAGAGCTAAATATGTATAAACTGCAGTAGGAATTATTGGCCGCCCATGCACCAGGGTTAACTACTGCGGTCAAAGAATAATAAAGCACGGAAAAGACCTTTCATCTCACCAATTTTGTGCTAACCATCAGCAAACCATTTACTCTACTCCTACTGTAAGTCTTCTTAATCCCTCCCAACATTCCCATCAACTCCCCCCCCCCAAGGATCTGCCAAAGTCAAAGTCGAGTTTATTGTCATATGCACAAGTACGTGTATGCACAGGTGCAATGAAAAGCTAACTTGCAGCTGCATCACAGATACATAGCATCGTATACACAGAATCCATAATAAAACATGTTAAGCATAAATTATACACGATTTTGGTGCAAAGTGATCAATGTGGTCATAGTGCTGCTAAGCTCTAGTGATTAGGGTTGTCCTGGTAGGTTCAAGAAATAGATGGTTGCAGGGAAGCAGCTGTTCTGGAACCTAGTGGTTTGAGACATCAGGCTTCTGTACATCCTGCCGTCACCTATACAATGGGAACAACTTACTCCAGCTAATTCACTTACCAACCTGCACATTTTTGGGATGTGGGAGGAAGTCACGAGGCCATACAGGGTCGACACAGACCGCTCCAGAGGTCAGGATTGAACCCAGATCACCAGAGTGTGAGTGAGCGGCTCTGCAGTGCTACCCCCACAGTAGTCTCTACTCATATCCCTAAGGCAGTTTCAAATTCCACTTTAGAGGTTTGACCACAAAAGTCAAAGCAGATGTTGCCAGAATAGCAGGTGAAACCCTTCCCTGCCATTTCAGGTGTTTGCATAAATGTCTGGTGTTGCTACTTGAAACAAGCAGTGAGTGTCAAGGTTTAATGTTTAACCCTGAAGCAAGTCACATTGCCAATCATGCATAAATTTATTACTATGTTCCCCACAGTAACAATTGTCAATGCAGGTCAAAAAGTAATTATGGCTTCTGGCTGGCCAGTGCTCCAGTATTTCTTCAGATAGTTGAATGGGTGCTATAGCAATGTAAGTCCTTTTTTCTTGTTTTGACATTCTTGACTCACTTAAAGTGTCAGATTGTTAAACAGTAACTGATCCAACAAACCTACCCATAACTAAAGCCAACAAAACCCAACTAAACATACCCAATAAAAACCATGCAGATCCTAAAAACCTTTAAAACCTTTGCATGGGTTGGGGAAGGAGGAAGATCTCTACATTTATCTGCACGCACTTTAATAGTGGAGACCACACTCACCCTGGATGACAAGAAACATGAGTCTTGAGCCAAATAATCTGTATCTCAGCCTGAAACAGGCCAAGTTCACTAAGAGCAGCAGAGGGCAAGAGGAAATTAGGTGGAAGTGTGTAAGTTTGTGGGGCAGCAGCTGGAGCAAACATGGACAAACTGTTGCCAAAAACCAGAGAAAAAAATACCAGGGATTTCATAAAGAACCCGAGACAATGTAGGGTAGGAAATTCAGACTTGGTACATATTACATGCTGATGCAGTGGATACCATTTCAAATCCTGTTCCTGTGTTGTACTGTTCTGTGTTCTACAGTATGTTCTAAAATTCCTAGAAAGCTCAGAGTGGTAGTTGCAGGGACAATGTTTCCCCTAGCTGAGGAATCCAGAACTAGGGGTTCATTGACTCAAAATAGGAACAAAATGAGGAGAAATTTCTTCACTCGGCTGACAGCAAATCTTGTAATTCGCTATCCTTACACAGATTGGAGGCTCTGCCATGGTTTCCATTCACAACCAAGATTGACGGAATTTTTTTTATTAGAAAAGTCAAGGGATATGGGGACATGGCACAAAATTGGTGCTGAGGTAAGAGCAGCTACATTCAATTGAATAGCATTCAAATGGAAGGGCCAGTTAGCTAACTTGTGCTTCTGTGTCCAACCTGATTGCTTTTTCAAAATCAATAATGAGCTGCATGGCATCCTTAATACACTTATTGTTTCTAATAAATGTGTCAATGCCTAGTCATGTGCCAACACTCAATCCTCTGGGCATTGGACTTGTTAATATCCAAGCTGCCTCTTCCTTTGCCTATCTCCATATCCCAGGAAATTCATCAATACATTTGCAGCAGTGGCTGCTGCAGCCTAACGTATGACCACTCCATCTCCAAGTCAAGTGATCAGAGCTTCAAATCCCTGCCCCGGCACTTGTGCACAACGTGCAGCCTCCCACTGCAGCACTGTTGGAGTACCTTGCTGTGATACAGGTGAGATGTCAAATGGTTCTACTGTACCACTTACAGGGTAACACTTAGAAGAAGAACAAGAAAGTTCTCAGCAAACCCTGATTCCTACTTATCCGTCAGTGGACTTCTATAAAAACATACACTGGTCATCATTTTTTTTGCTTTTGCTGTGCACACTTTCCCCCGTAACATCTGTTATGACACATTATTGACTACAAAGCACTTAGAAAGATTTGTATTTCTATTCAGTGTATCCAGATTCCTTTGCAGATGCTCCAAAGTGCCTTTGGCTAATTAAGTATGTTTGAAGAATCGTTAGTATTGTAACATGTGGAATTGTTGGTGATTCTTTCACTCCCTGTCATTACTTCAGGTAGTTGTTCACTCTTCCAGTCCATTTTTGTGCCATCAAAGCTAATCTTCCAACATTTACTTAAGTTTCTACACAATAGATCGGAACACCAGCTGTGTTTTCCTTCTCCTGAAACTCAACTTTAAAAACCAAATACAGTGATTCAGAAACACTTCTCTCCCCTTCTCAATCAGATTTCTGGTCCATGAACCCATTAACACTACCTCATTGTTCCTTTATTTGCACCATTTGTTTAGTTATTTAATTTATTGTAAATTTATGTATTTGCATTGCACTGACGCCACAAAACAACAAGTTTCACGTCAGTGATGCTAAACCTGATTCTGGTTGTGATTTTGATCCTTAGTGTATTGCTTCAAGAAGACTAACATATCATCAAAGACCCCTGCCACCCTGGTCATTTCCCCTTCTGTCTTCTACTTTCTAGGCGCTTAAATGCTCATTTGACCAGACTTAAGGGCAGCATCTTCCCTATGACTTTTGACACAATCACCAGTATCACACCCCATTCCCAGTGGTGCTACGCTCAGGTTTGGAGAAACATCTCATTTCTGAATACATTATATGGTTATATACATGTATGTCATTAAATAACAGTAAACTTGACTTTTTTGGACTTTTAATTCTATCTCTTCCAGTTATTCTATTATTTGTACTTTACCATTTCTTTTTGCACAACAATTTTGTGCTGCATTTAATGTTGCATTTATTATTATCACAAATCCTGTTTATTCTCTGAACATTATACAAGCAAGGAATTTCATTGCACCCTGGTGTATATGACAATGAATTAATCTGATCTGAATCTAACCCCGTTATGAACAAGCTGTAAGACACCATGTGTGAAATATATATCTGAATGCAATTCAGAAGCTGCACAATGTTTTAAGATGCAACACAGCTGTTGAGCAGATAAACCATGAGCTGAGATCACCACAGATTGTGCCAGAGACTCCATTTGGCCCAGTACTGCAACATGGTATACTGAGAGGGAATTGGCAAAGTAGAGGTCGAGCAGCTGCAGAGCTTGGGACTGGATATCAGATTTCTTTCTTTCTTATTGCACAGTTAGAGCAGTGGGGATGCCAGGCAGGATAGTGGAATGCTCCTTCTGTGGAACGTGGGAAGGCAGGGAGATCTCCAGTGGCCCTGATGACTACAGTTGCAAGAGGTGCATCAGCTGTAGCTTCTTTCAGACTGTTAAGAAATTGGCGCCGGAGCTGGATGAACTTCAGGTCAATCGGGGGACTGAGGGGTTAATCGACAGGACATACAGGGAGGTAGTTACACATAAAGTGCAGGACCACAGGTGACTGGATGACCATCATAAGGGTAAAAGGGCATAGGCAGCGAGTTCAGGGTACCAGCCATTCCTGCCAACAACACGTATACTGCTTTGGATACTGCCAGTGCTCAGGTCTCTGGCACTATCTGGTTCTGTGGCTCAGAAGGAAAAGGGGAAGATGAGAACAGAAGGGAGGTTCTGTGGATGAGAATGAGATTCCCAGATGGTCTGTTGCCTTCCAGGTACCAAGGTCAGGGTCATCTCTGATCAAGTCTACAGCATTCTTAAGTGGGAGGATGAGCAGCTAGAGGCCATGGTCCATGTTGGTACCAATGACACGGGTAGGAAGGATGATGAAGTCTTGCATGAGTTCAAGGAGTTAGATTCTAAGTTAAACGACAGGACCACCAGGCTTGTGATCTACCTATGCCATGTACAATGTCATTCCTGGCTAAAGAGTTGGTGTAGGAGGAAGGGCTTTTGGATTATTGGACCTGTAGAGAAGGGACTGCTTGCTTCAGAACCGGAAGGGAACTAATATTCTTGTAGGAAGCTTTGCTAGAGCTGCACAGGGAATTTTAAACTACAGTTGCGGGTGGGAGGGGGGGGACCAGTGTGCCAGAACAGATAGGGGAGTGGTTGTGGGGGAAGGTGTTGTTAAGCCTACATGCTAAGTCAGGAATCAAAATATTGAGCATGATGGGACTAATGTTCTGAGTTGTGTATATTTGAATGCAAGGAGAATTGTCGGTTGATCTTAGAGCATCATCACCATATGACTCTGTAGCCATTAGTAAGATTTGGTTACAGAAGGGGCTGGATTGGGAGCTCAATATTCCAGGGTTCGATTGCTTTAGGCATCAGAATCAGAATAAGGTTTAATATCACCGGCATATGTTGTGAAATCTGTTAACTTTACAGCAGCAGTACAATGAAATACATGATAAATAAATATAGAGAAAAAAAGCTGAATTAAAGTAAGTATATATATGTCTGTTAGATAGAATAAGTAGTGTGAAAAAACAAATTAAAAAAGTAGTGAGGTTGTGTTCCTAGGTTCAATGTCCATTCAGAAATCAGATGGCAGGGCAGAAGAAGCTGTCCCTGAATCGCTGAGTATGCGTCATCAGACTTCTGTACCTCCTTCCTGATGGTAACAATGAGAGGAGAGCATGTCCTGTGTGGTGGAGATCCTTAATGATGAACGCTGCCTTCCTAAGGCACCATTCCTTGAAGATGTCTTGGATACGACACACATGATTGAGCAGGAGGGATTAAAGGGGTAGGGGTGGCATTATTAATCAGGGAAAATGTGCTCAGACGAGACAGACTGGAGAGTTCATCTACTGAGTCTGTATGGGTGGAACTGAGCAATTGGAAAGGGATGACGACATTAATGGGATTATATTACAGACCACACACCAGTCATCGGGATTTAGAACAGCAAATTTGTAGACAAGTCGCAGACAGTTATAAGAAACATAAGGTTGTGATTGTAGATTATTTTAACTTTCCAATATTGACTGGGACTCCCATACTGTAAAAGACGTGTTTGGGATAGAATTTGTCAACTACATTCAGAAAAGTTTCCTTAATCAGAGCATAGAGGTCCCAATTAGAAAGAGTAATAGAACACTACAGCATAGAAACATGCCCTTTGACCCATCTAGTCAGTGCCAAACCATTAATCTGCCTAGCCCCATCAACCTGGACCATAGCCCTCCATATCCTTCTCATCCATGTACCGATCCAAATTTCTCTTAAATGTTGAAATCAACTTCACATCTACCACTTGCATTGGCAGCTCCTTCCACACTCTCATGATGCTCTGAGTGAAGAAATTCCCCCTCATGTTCCCCTTAAAGATTTCACCTTTCACCCTTAACCCATGACCTCCAGTTGTTGTCTCACCCAACTGCAACAGAAAAGCCTGCTTACATTTACTCTAATACTTGATAATCTATTAGGGATTGAGGCAGGGCAGGTGACAGAAGTTAGTGCAGGGAAAACTTTGCATCTAGTGATCATAACTAATTTCAAGACAATTATGGAGAAGGATAAATCTGCTCATTGGGTTGAGGTTTTAGGTTGGAGAAAGACCAATTTTAATGGCATCCGAAGGGATCTGGCAAGTGTGGATTGGGTCTGGTTGTTTTCTGGCAAAGGTGTACTTGGTAAGTGGGTGGCCTTGAAAAGAGTTTGTGAGTACAGGGCTTGAAAGTTGAAAGATGACAGGTTTAGGGAACTCATTTTTTGAGACATATTGAAGCCCTGGTTAGGAAAAAGATGGAGGTGCATAGCAGGTATAGGCAGGAAGGAGCAAATGAGATACTTGAGGATTATAAGAAATGCAAGAGAACATTTAAGAATGAAATCGGGGGGCTAAAAGAAGACACAAGGTTGCTCTAGCAGACAAGGTGAAGGAGAATCCTAAGGGCTTCTACAGCTATATTAAGAGCAAAAGGATAGCAAGGGACAACATTGATATTCTGGAAGATCAGAGTAGTAATCTATGCATGGAACCAAAAGAGATGGGAGAAATCTTAGAAGAAATTTGTGCATCTGTCATTTAATCAGGAAACAGACAGAGTCTATACTAGTGAGTCAAAGCAGCAGTGAGGTCATGGACTGTATACAGGTTACTGAAGGGTTGCTTGTTGTCTGGAAGAAAATTAGGATCGATAAATCTCCAGGGCCTGAGAAAGTGTTCCCTTGGATCCTGTAGGAGGATAGTGAAGAAATTGCAGAGGCCTGAGCAGAGACATTTAAAACATCCTTAGCCGCAGGTGAGGTGCTGAAGGATTGGAGGACAATTAATGTTGTGTTGACCAAGAAACGCTCTAAGAATAAGCCAGGAGATTATAGGCCAGTAAGCCTGATATCAGTAGTGGGTAAGTTATTAGCAGGTACGCTAACAGACTGATATACAACTATTTGGATAGACATGGACTGTTTAGGGATAGTCAGCATGACTTTGTACATGCCAGGTCATGTCTAGCCAATCCTATAGAGTTTTTCGAGGAAGCTACCAGAAAAGTTGATGAAGGCAAGGCGATGGATGTTGTCTTCATGGACTTATTAAGGTCTTTGATATATCCCACATGGGAGGTTGTCAGGAAGTGTAGACTTGATCTAAAAGCAGGGTAATGGAGACAATTTAGCAATAAACTATATTTTACTAATAAACTGCAAAATTACAAGATTTGAGGGACCACAAAACAAGAGAGAACAGATACTTAACGTAACAAGGTAACTGAAGACTAGGAGCAACTGGATGAGGCCAGCTGGTTCAATGGGTAAGCAAAGAACTGTGGATGAGAGCTGGGTTTAAATAGGCTGCAGGTGATGAGTTGGAAATGAATGGCGGGTAACTCCTGTTAGCTGGCTGTTAACTAGAGGTGCTTGCCTGCGCAGTACTGACAGGACCCCCCCCCCCCTCTCCTATACCAGCACCTGAGCCCAGAGTGACCTGGATAGGTCCGGTGGGCACCAATGGTAGTTAGTCTGGCAATAGTAGGCACACATATGTGCTTGTGTGTCACCAGAGCAGGCTCATGCTATAAGGGGCTGGTGGATCTGGTTCTCAAGACCCAGATGATAGGGGCGACGATCTGCAAAGACGGAGTGATGGACTGAGGGTCGATCTCCATTTCAGTTGGGTTGAGCTATTGTCACAGGGCATCCACTTTAGTGTTCTTGGAGCCAGGTTGACAGGAGATGAAGTTGAATTGCTTGAAGAAGATGGCCCAATGATCTTGACGTAAATTAAGTTTGTGGATCTGTTGTATGGACTGATGACTAGTCCACATCAGTAAGGGGTCAGAATTTCCCATCAGCCCAAGATATACTGGGCCAAATCCACTACTTTTTGTAGGATTTTCCACTCAAATACATTGATGTTCGCATACCAGACCATAATGCAGCCAGTCAGCACACTTTCCACCACACAGCTGTAGAAGTTTTCGATTACATGCCGAGCCTCCACAAACACTTGAGGAAGTAGAAGAGCTGTTGTGTTTTCTTCACAAAAATATTTACATGATGGGTCCAGTGCAGGTCCTCTGAGATAGTGACATCCAGGAATTTAAAGTTACTGACCCTCTCCACCTCTGATCCTCCGATGATTACTGGCTCAGGGACCTCTGGTTTCCCTCTCCTGAGTCTACAATCAGTTCTTTGATCATAATGACATTGAGTGAGAGGCTGTTATTATTACATCACTCAGCCAACTTCTCAATCTCTCTCCTTTATGCTGATTCATCACCCCTTTTGATACAGCCCACAACCGTGGCATCACCTTCAAACTTGTATATCGTGTTGGAGCTGTACTTAGACACAGTCAAAGGAGTAAAGTAAGTAGAGCAGGGGGCTAAGTAAACATTCCTCTGATGCTCCTGTACTCTTGGAGATTTTGGAGGAGATGTTATTGCTAATTTGAACTGACTGGAATCTATAAGTGAGAAAGTCCAAGATCCAATTATACAAGGGAGTATTGACGTCCAGTCTTGGAGTTTGCTGATTGATTTTGAGAGGTTGACGGTGTTAAATGCTGAGTTATAATCAATGAAGAGCAACCAGATGATGCATATTTGCTATTCAGATGTTCCAGGGTTGTGTGAAAAGCCAACAAGATAGCATCCGCTGTATTCCTGTAGCTCCGGTAGGTGAATCAGAATGGATCCAAATCACCATTCAGACAGGAGCTGATATACTTCATCACCAGCCTCTCAAAACATTCTGTCACTGTTGATGTAAGTGCCACTGGCGACAGTCAGTTAGACAGGTTACCAGTCTCTTCTTGGTCACCGGTTGAAGTATGCTTGAAGCAGGTGGGTACCATACATTGCCAGAGTGAGAGGCTGAAGATATCCGTGAATACACTAGCCAGTTGGTCAGCACAGGTCTTCAGTGCTCGGCCAGGTACTCCGTCTCGAGCGGATACCTTCCTTGACTTCATTCACCTGAAGGCAGCTAACACATCATCTTCAGATACTGAGACCAAAGGATCATTGAAAGACACAGGAGTGCATGATTGGTCGTTCCTGTTCTGGTGGTCAAAGTGAGTATAGAAGGCATTGAGGTCATCAGGAAGCGAGCTCTGCTGTCTCCTATATCACAAGATTTACTTTTGTAGGGGGTTATAGCATTTTAAACCTGCCCTGCTGTTGAGCATCTCTTATTGATTCCAGTCTTGTCCACTTTGCCTGAGAGATGGCTTTCTAGAGATCATACTTGCAACTCTTATAGCATTCTTGATCTCCAGACTTGAATGCCTCTGATCTGGCTCTCAGCAGGTTCCAGATTTGTTGTTCATCCAGGGCTTCTGATTGGGGAAAACCCTGAACTATTTTGTGTGGACACACTCATCCACAGCTGTTTCAATAAAGTGTGTGAAAACCCTGGCCCTCAGATGAGTTCTTGAACACAGACCAGTCCACTGACTCAAGGCAATCTTGTAGCCATTCCTCTGCCTCCTGTGGCCACATCTTAGTTATCTTGATCTCTGGAGCCTTGCTCTTTGGGCTCTGTCTGTATGCTGGTAGCAGGAGTACAGCAAAATGATCCAACTTGCCAAAATGAGTTCGCAGAAAAGAACAATAGGCATTCCTTATCATAGTGCAGCAATGATCTACTGTGATGGGACTTCTGGTGTAGCAGGTTACAGGGTGTGGAAGAGGACAGATAGAGTGAGTCAGGCTATAGTGCTGGAACGAGAAGCTGGAGAGAGCTTACCAGATAAAAGGCTCCTTGTCTTTACTTGGTGTTGCAGTTTTCTCAATGCAGGGGGCATTTGGTACATGGGTGATTGGCAGCTCCACCTAACTGCATGGGTTCTGGAGGCATTGATGACCAGGGCTCTGCAGACTGAAATGGTTCTAGGAAAGGATCTATGGTTCTGGCTGATGTTCGGCGGAGCCAGAGTGATGAAGCTTTCAAAGTCAGTGGGCAACTCAGGGGCATACAGCTCATCTTTCAATCACATTGAGGGGGTGTGATGGGAATGGGCCACCAGCACCACCATATTCCAGCACTTGAGAGTCATGAATTCCATGGCTGGGACATGCAGCATCAGGTTGGAGATTGTCGAAGCACTTGGGCACTGTTTGGGGGAGAAAGTAGTTATAGCAAATAACTTCAGCAACTGATTTCAGCCACCAGTCTTCAGATGTGAATATGAACAGTGGATTAAATCTAAAATGCAGCTCTGAACAACGGGTTCCTAAGACTGTGAACACAGTTAATTGGAAGACCAGACAATACTGAGTAAAATGTATTCAGATGTCTGTGGTGTGGGTGCGAAGCTTGAGTATAGTTCAAAGAAAGCATTGTGGATACATTGTAAAAATGGAATTGTCCTTTGATCTTTAGCACATAAAAGGTCATGTAGTGTTGGGTCTGGCAGGCCTTTTTCCTCCAAAAGGGGTTTCAATATGATGCCTGTTCTGCCTCATTTTGTTGAATAAAAAGACTGCTTCATAACTACTATTACTTCTCTCCAGTGATCTCATTCACACAACAACATTTGGGCGTTCATCCTTTGAGACCCCTTATGCAGCCAGCGATCTCAGCCGCCTCAGTGGGTGAGTATTTTTGCTTGGGCCTGTTCGAGTCAGTGGCTACAGGATTGCTAGGTACCATGAACATAATGGAGAGCTGAATTGGCAGAATTAAAAGTTGTGTGTGTGTGTGCACGCATGAGTGTTTATGTAAGAGACTAAACACTCATGCATGCACACGCATGTTTACTAAAGAGAACTTGCTTGGTGTTCCAGTAGCTGAGCACGTGGCAAGCAAATGCTGAAATAGGCATGGGAGGGTAAAGGAGATAACCTGCTACAGCTGTGACCTCTCAGGCCAGGGTTGAAGTCAGTGTCCTGAAAAACAAGGAAGGTGTGAGAATCAGGCAGAATCCACAGCAGCAATTTGACTGCTGACGAGATTATAGAGCTGATGAGGTCAGACAGATGGCTGACGGCTGCCTCTGTTGCCGGTGGTGGCCATCCACAGATGCACACAAGAGGTTTATCAGGAGGCCAGCAATGTGAACTATGAGTGGACACAGGATCATCAGTATCATTAACTGATCTACCCTACTGGAGAGATGATTTACATTACCAGTGCAGGAAGTGAAACAATGAGGGTGGGGAGAAGTCAGCCCCATGTACTTGAGATAGAGGGAGTACAGCTTCCTGTAGATTTTCAGGTGTGCCCAAACAATGAAGGTACTATCCTGGGGATAGACACACTGAGTAAGGCAGGTGCGATCAGACTCAGGAAAAGGAGAAGTAACATGGACGAGACAGGGACAGCAAACGTGTGAGCCACAGAGCAGCTAATCTGGCCCCCAGAGGGACAGCAGCTCCAAGCAGGGAAGGGAGATGGGTGATGTCTGGGAATCATGTCAGGATGTCCCGAGGGGAGGGGCTGAGCACAGTCAGGAGCTGCTAGTGCAACTGACTGAGGTGATCACAGTAAAGACTCACCAGAAAGGGATAGCAAGGAGCATGAAAGGAAACGAGTGGGCAGAGGTGGATGAACAAGAAGCTACCGAAATTACATGTGCACAGAAGCTGCCAGTACAGTAAGATTACATGGAGATGTGAAGGACCACCATTGTAATCAGGGGAAAGCACTGAAGGTCCAGGCAAAACAACAGCAGCACATCGCTGACCAGAGAGAGCCAGGGGTGGGGGGGGGGGGGGGGGGTGAGGAAGGAGATCGTCCTCCCACAGCTGAGTGACCAAGTCATAGTGAGGGTGCTGACTGAAAAGGCAGGGTTTGCTCCCGGATGGATAGGACCACAGATGGCACTTTTAACAAATGACACTTGTGTCTGTGTGCAGACTCGGCAAGGCAGCCAGTGGAAACACGGGACTCAGGTTGAACCGTATGACTCATCTTCTTGTTGCCCCCACACACAGAATGGGAGATCAAAGTATCCAGTAACCATGCAATTACAAAGAACCTAAGAGATAATCACCAGCCGGCCACACCAGCCCCAACCATGGTTGATGGAAACAGGCCCACAGCAAATGTAAAGACAGAGGACACCGAGAGAGTGACTGAAACCCATGAATGGCATGTTAGACTGTAATGGTAATGGTACTCTGTAATGAAGTCTGGTTGATGAATGTAGATGATTAGTTGAATAGCATAGAAAAGAAAAAAATATTGGGGTAAAATAGATGTGGGGAGGGATTTAAGTTACAGCAGAGACATCAGTTCCCCAACTTCGATGGCATGGCAACCTGATGAAGATTGCACACGGCATCTGAAGGCAGGCACCTGAATGGGGAGTGAATACAAATGAACTGTCCCCCACTCGACAGCTGGGCCAGCGATCAAATGGTCATATTGGAAGGAGAGATCTTTGCATTCATTCAAATAGAGACCGCCCTATCCCCTTCCTGTACATCAACGAGAGGGCCTGTGAGCCTGACACATTTACCTTGCTGGTGTCCCTGGAAGAAGAGGGTTTTAGCTATCAGAGAATGAAAGGGTGAAGACAAGGAATGTGATCAAAACTGCAATTGGCCAGCAGGGAAGGAGGTAACAAGCAGACGAATGACAAAGATGCATTTTTAAAGGTTGTTGTTCAAATTTCTGGTAGAATCAGTCTGCTTAGCATCTTGTAGATAGCCATTAGGGATGAGAGGGTAGATATGGATGCACATAGAGTAATTGGGAAGAATTTGGGGCAGAGCAGTTCTGCTGCCCTATTTGACTAGATCTTCCCTACTATTGACCTATACTGGTGCAAATTTATCTTTGTCCAGGAAGGCCAAGAGGATGGACTGTTAGGGCGTTTTTGGGGTTAGCACATATATCAAATAACTTCAGCAACTTACTTCAGCCACCAGTCTTCAGATGTGAATATGAACTGTGGATTAAATCTAAAATGCAGCTCTGAACAATGGGTTCCTAAGAACCGTGAACCAGTTAATTGGAAGACCAGACAATGTTGATTAAAAATTATTCAACTATTTTTGGTGTAGGTGTGAAGCCGGAGGTATGAAGTTTGTGTGTAGTTCAAAGAAAGCATTGTGGATGTATCGTAAATATGGAATTGTCCTTTGCTCTTTAGCATATAAAATGTGTAGTTTTGGGTCAGGCAGGCCTTTTCCCTCCAAAAGGGGCCCCAATATGATGCCCGCTCTGTCTCATTTTGCTGAATAAAGAGACTGCTTCATATCTACCATTACTTCTATCCAATGGCATTGTTCATGTGACAACAGACACCAGAATACGGGGCTCTGAGGGAGGAGGTTGACTGACGCATGGTTGCTGTATTGAGAAGAGTTGGTTGTGTTGGATATTTAATATTTCAGTAATATTTGAAGAATATTGCAAGTATGTTGTTGATTAAGCATTCCTTATTTAAGTAATTTATTAGAGATTATATCAAAAAATATGTAAATGGCATATGTCATCATGTCACTGCATTATACCTGCTCACCCCATTTAAAGTGAAAGCAAAGTACACACTTATCTCCTGGCTCCCTCATTCTCCTTTCAACAAATTTTATGTTTTTGAGTTTAAAAAACATAACAGTGGCAAACAAGCAAACCCCAGATGACTACCTACCTGTGGGAGGCACAGTGAAGTCTTCAGTTTTTTAAAAAGTGCAGCAAGAAGCGCAGCAAGAAATGTTTGAGTAAAGAAAAAAAAACAGCACTGCACATACTTCTTTAGGAGAAGATGATCGAGTTTTTAAAAGGCAGAAGATGGAAGAGTTCATGGTTTCATAAACAATGAGCTCTGGATAATCATACAATATAATCATAAAAATGAGCAGAAGTGGTTGGCTACATTGGAAGGGTTGACATGTATGATTACAAAATGGATAACTGGCTCATGTATACTGAGCTACCTGAGAAGTATTTTGAAGCAAATGAAATAGCCAATGAGAAGCAAACGCTTTTAGCTGAGAACTTTGGGCTTAAAGGCATACAGATTGCTTGGAAATGTAACTGCTCCAAATAAACCAGCCGACATTAGCTTTGCTGATATCATGAAAGTAATGCAGGAACACTTAGAACCATTGTTGTTCGCAGAACGCTTTAGGTTTCGTAAAGGGAATCAAAATGAAGGGGAACCTATTTCAGCATATGTGGCTAAATTGAAAAATTATTGTCTCAGCATTGTCAGTTTGGTAATGGGCTTAATTGAGAGATTGTTTAGTTTGTGGAATCTTACAAGAAAGCATTTAAAATGGCTCCTAACTGAAGTACAGCTTACATTTAAAAGAACAGTTGAAATTGCTGTATCAATGAAAACAGCAGACAGAAACACAATTAAGTTGAAGTCAGAAATGAAAGTGAGTGTGAACAAAATCGCAACATCTAAACGCAGGCCTGCCTGGATGAACAAATTGTGTTACTATTGTTGCAGTGGCTCACATATACCAGACAAATTAATGTTTAAAGGCAAAACTTTCAGAAGATGTAACAAAGTAGGTTCCATACAAAGAGCATGTCAGGCAGAGAAAAATAAATGAACTAAATGAAAATAAATGCACATAGAAGAGAAACAGCTAAAAAGTTGCAGCATCAAAAAAAGCCTAAAAGGGGCAATTTAAAATTTACTATGCTGTGAGTGCCTATATATTAGTTGTGTTGTATAGTACAGTATAGTAGGTACAGTAGGTATATAAATCGAAATAGATTCTGTTTTGAATTGGAGTTTATAGCTAAGCAAGAAAGTGTGTGTTTAATATTTCAGCAATATTTGAGTAATATTGTAAATGTATTGTTATTAAAGCATTCTTTAGTTAAATAATTCATTACAAGTTATATGTAAAAGTACATAAATGGCATACGACATCATGTCACCACAACATACATATGCACCTCATTTAAAGTGAAAATGAAATACATAACTTATCTCCCAGTTCCCTTATTTTCCTTTTGATTAGTTTTATCTTTTGGAGTTGAGAGGAGTGAATGGGTAGACAATAGTTTACTGCTACTTTGGGATTGTGTGCTCCTGTCAACAGACAACTTCCTTTAGGCAAGCATACTCTGCTGGGACAATCATTGATTCACCCATCCTGATAGGAAATGTAGAGGAGGCTTGACCCAAAAGCAGAGCAGCAGAGACGATTTAACAGTAAGCAACATTTTACTATAAACTGCAAAATAACAGGCCATGAGGGGCCACAAAACAAGAGAAGAGATACTTAACATGACAAGGCATGTCCATAACATGTTAAGGACAGTGGATGCGAGCTGGGTTTAAATAGGCTGCAGATGATGAGTTGGAAGCGAGTGGCAGATGATTCCTGTTTGCAGGGTGGAAGCTGAGAGGTGCCTATCTGTTCAGGCTTGACAGAAGTTAGTGAAGAAGATTCAGTCGCTTGGCATTGAAGATGAGGCAGTAAATTGGATTAGACATTGGCTTCGCTGGAAAAGCCAGAGAGTGGTAATTCATGGTTGTCTCTGAGATTGGAGGCCTGTGACTAGTGGTGTGCCGAAGGGATCGGTGCTGGATCCATTCTTGTTTGTCAACAATCTGGATGATAATGTAATAATTATGGACCAGCAAAAAAACCAAAAACAACATATTTCACAACAAATGTCAGTGATATTAAACCTGATTCTTATTCCAATTTTCAATTTTATGGATGACACCAAGATTAGGGATCTAGTGGACAACAAGTACGACTGTCAAAGCTTGCAGCAGGATCTACACAGTTGTAAAAATGGACTGAAAAATGACAGATGAAATTTAATGCAGACAAGTGTGAGATTTTGCACTTTGGAAGGACAAACCTGGGTAGGACTTATACGGTGAAAAGTAGGACACTGAGGATTGCAATAGAACAGAGATCTGGGAATACAGGTCCATAATCCCTTGAAAGGGGCATCACAGTCATATAGGGTCATAAAGCAAGTTTTTGGCACATTGGCCTTCATAGATCAATGTATTAATTACAGGAGTTGGGATGTTATGTCGAGATGTAAATACGATTGAAAGAATGCAGAGAAAATTTACAAGGATGTTGCCAGGACTTGAGGATCTGACTTATAGGGAAAGTTTGAATAGGTTAGGATTTTATTCCTTAGAGCATAGGAGACTTGGGGGAAATTTGATAGAGGTATACAAAATTATGAGGGGTTATAGGGTAAACACAAGCAAGCTTTTTCCTTTGAGGTTGGGTGAGACTAGAAGTAGAGGTCATAGGTTAAGAGTGAAAGGTGAAATGTTTAAGGGGAACATGAGGAGAACTTCACTCAGAGGGTGGTGAGACTGGTACAAGCTGCCTTTGGAAGTGGTGGTTATAGGTTCAATTTTGACATTTAAGAATGAATTTTGATCGGTATATGGATGGGAGGGAGGGGGATGGAGGGTTATGGTCTGGGTGCAGGTCGCTGGGGCTAGGCAGATGAATATTTCTGTATGGACTAGATGGGCTGAAGGTCCTGTTTCTGTGCTCCATGACATTATTCCTGTGATAAGGTGATGCCCATTTAGGATTCAGATGGGAAGGTCAGAGGCAGATCAGCCACGATTGTAACGACTGAGGCAGACCTTGGGGCCAAGTAGCACATTCCAGCTTCTATTTCCTTGAGTTCTTGTGAGGAGAAAAGTCTTAACTCTGAATAAGTCTCTACCCAGGGAACTCTGGACTCCCTGTACATGAGTATGTTCAAGGCTGTGATTGACAGGATGTTGTACACCACATGAAGGGTATCAAGGGATTTGGACATTAGTGGGAAGATGGACTCGAGTTAGTGACTCAACCCTGACCTTACTAAACAACAGTTCATGTACGAAGAGCCTTACGACCAACTTCTGTTCCAATTTCCTACATTCTAGCAAACTGCCTGTATCCGATGTTAACTTCATATGTTCAATGCTTTAGGAGAGGTTAAAACATGAAAAGAACATTCACTAAATCACAATTTGGTGCACTGTGCAGAATTCCAATTTCCATCTTATATTAATGACAAGGAGGCAATGGCAAATGTCCAGGCATGATTCATGGGAAGGGTACCAGCACTATGAAAATGGAACTATCAGGGAAGACTAAACAGACCGGAGGTCCTCTTCCTGAATGGAGAAACCTTGGGAATAACCAAATGGAGCTCTTTAAAATTTGAAGGAGATCTGTAGTATATACAGGTGCTAAAAATTATAGTGCAGATGATTGCAGTAGCTACATACCAATCAGAGCTCTGAGGAAGTGATAGATGGCTGGAGAGAGCCAATTGGGAATCGGGGAGAGAAATATTGGGACAACTGGGCATCAGACAATTTTGTGGGGATCAGGAGGTGGAGCTTTTGCAGAATGGTGGGGAGATTTGGGAGTTTTGAATGTTAATGGAGTCCAAGGGGACTGAAAGACTGGGAGATTTAGTGTGTTGTTGAGAATTCAGAAAATTGGAGTGTTGGACTCAAAGTATACCGGGCACATTGGGGCTTGGAGGGGGGAGACGTTGAGCGAGGAGGCCAGTACAGTGGTGGCAAGAATAGGAGAGCTAAGTTAAAAAGGTAAGTCTCAGTCTTGGAAATGGTCCATGTAAATCTAATGTGAAATCTCAGTCACTACCAGTACAACCTGTTCTAATTTCCACAGTGATGCCCAAACATTGCAAAAGGATTCAATTCAGTAAATAGAATAGTGTCCAGTCAAACTTCTAGAGTAACACACAATGGTCCTGAATTGGTGGCTAACCTGTCTCACTGTGGCAGATACATTTTCAATGGCACAGCATTCAAAAACTAGTCCGGCACAACGTAACACCACTAAGCTAATGCTTCCACTTGGGGAGAAGTTTACAAGTAGTAAGGAATTCAGGGAAGAATAGTGAGGATGTAGAGCACACTGGCCAAAGGAATGGTAGAAGTGAATTCTTTTAAGGGGAATATTGATAAATATTAAGGTGAGAAAAAAATAGATCAGTCACTGGGGTGAGTGAGTGGAAGGAGGCGGAGATGGAGCATTGACCTATTTGCCTGACTAGGCCAAACAGCCATTTTTTGTTATACTAGTGTCATATAGCACAGTGTGAAATGAGAAACATTATAGAAATAAGTGCCATTATGGCATTTCCTGGCACTATCAACTGGATTGCTGCACACGCTGAGGTTCAAGGCTAAAGATAGTTGTGCAATCAGTTCTTTGTCAATAATATGCTCTCTCATGAATGCCTTGTGTAAGAGTTTGTTCTGCATTTAATAAAAATAAAAATGTTCATTTAAAATTTACATTAGATAGTATATCCTCTTTTAGCTATTTGCATACTGTAATGTGAATTGGTTTTTCTTCAAAGCAACCCATCAGTTTAGCTATGTTCAACAATTACAAGTGACCTTGTCTCTTTTCAGAATATAAACAAGCCCAGCTCCCTTGTTGCACAGGTATGTCCCAGTTGATAGTTTTGTCATCACTATAATGAGGCAGCTTTAGTGCAGTAAACACAGGAAGCTGGAGAGCTAACTGCACACTGCCTCCTGTCTTAATGTCCAGAAATTGACTGCAACAATCATGGTGCAGTTTTCAGTCATGGAATCGAAGTCTGGAAGCAAAATATGTAACGTGTTTCACAAGTAACTAAGGATAAAATTCCAAGCTGTTGGTTTAAAGAACGAACCTTCAGAAAGTCAGGCTGATACTCTTTGTGCAGTTCTGAGGCAACACTGAACAATTGGAGGTGTTGCCTTTCAAATGAAATGTTGTGCCAAACCATCACATCTTTTTCTATTCTCTTAGATGCAAATAAATTATCCCAGAGCACTACTTCAAGGATGAGTTGTGTATTTAGTATTTCAGTAATACTAATATAATCTTGTGTGTGTGTGTGTTTGTGTGTGTATATATATAGGTTGATTAAGCATTCTTGCTGTTAAAATAATTCATTATGTGTTATGTGTATAAGTACGTGAATTGCATACATCATGATGCTACCATGAGATATGTACATCCCTCGCTTTAAGTCAAACACAAAATTAGACCCACATTCCTGGACTCCCGTGTCTTCCTCTGAATTAGTTTAATATTATGAAGTCACAAAACGTAACATTCTCCTTCATAGCCTGGTTAATGTTAAACCCTCACTCAACTTCATTGGAAAAAGGTTTATCATCATATTATGGTTGTGAAAGTCCTGTTGCATGGTCTCAACCAAAAAAGCTGACCATCGCTTTGCTCCATCAATTCCAATCTTCTCCAGTCATTTGTTTTTATCTCCAGTATCCAGCATCTGCAGCCTCTTGTGCCTGTCGCTCGTGAGATCTTGCTGTACAGAACATCAATCTACTTAGCCCTCAAGTTCACCTTTCAATCAAGTTGCCCACTGCATTTCCCATGCTCCACTGTACCTACACTGCCAAAATCTTTCATTGTCAGTAAACTAAAATGTAGAATATAAATCAGTGCAGCAATGGAACAGGCCCTTCAGCCCACAATGTTGTGCCAAACTCATTAAACTAGTAATCAAATACCCAACCAAATTAATCCCTTCTGCCCATACAATGTTCATACCCCTCCATTCTCTGAACCTTCATATGCCTAAAAGACTCCACCAAATTTGCCTTCGCAGTCATTCCTTGCATTGCCACCTAGATACCCATCACTCTGTGTAAAAAAAATTGCCCCACACATTTTCTTTGAACTTAATCCCTCTCACATTAAATTCATTCCTACTTGTACAAGACATTTTGACCCTGGGGGAAAGAGAACGGTTTGTCTACTCTGTCTATGCCTCTCATAAGCTTCTGTCAGTCTCCCTCTCAGCGCTCACCATTCCAGAGACTGAAAAAACAATTTTGTCCAACATTCCTCTACAACACAAGCCCTCTAATCCAGGCAGTATTCTAGTAAACCTCCTCTGCACCCTATCTAAAGCCTCCACATTCTTCCTATAATGGGTTGACCACAAGTGAATGCAGTATACCAGATGCAGATTAACAAGTTTTATAAAGTTGCAATATAACTTCCTGATTCTTCAACTGAATGCCTCAACTAATAAAGGCGAGCATTCCATATGCTTCTCTATCACCCTATCAACCTGTGAAGCCACCTTCAGGGAGCTATAGACTTGGATCCCAACACCTCTCTGTACATCAACACAGTTAAGTATCATGTCCCTTTGCATTTCTTTTCCCAAAGTGCAACACCTCACACTTGGATGCATTAAACTCTGTCGGCCATTTCTCTGCCCATATCTGCAATTGATGCATCCTTTGGCAATCTTGTACACTATTCACAACACCACCAATCTTTGTTTCATTTACAAACTTACTAACTGATCCATCACCATTTTCATATACACAAGAGATTCTGCAGATGCTGGTAATCTTGAGCAGCACACAAAATACTGGAGTAACTTGGCATATCAGACAGTATCTATGCAGGAGAATAAACAGTCGACATTCCAGTTCTGATGAAGGGTCTTGCCTGAAACCTCAACTATTTATTACTCTCCGTAGTTGCTGCCTAACGCTTTGTGCTTCTCCAGTATTTTGTACGTGTTGCTTATCCACATTTACATTTGGGTCATTTCACAAACAGCACAGATCCCTGCATGGATTCCTGCAGAAATTACTCGAAACATCCTGTAAGAGATAAAGAGATGTGAAATGCACTGCAGTAATAAAAGGCCAGTAATGTTCTTTTCTTTGTAACATTATCAGTTGGGTAGTAGGGTGGAGATACATCTCTACCAAAGGAGGTGTAAGGTGCTCCTTCCCTCTGCTAGCCTGCAGGTCACCCTTGGACAAGGTGTAGCAACTGCTTAACCTTCACCCTCTGCCTGCCCCATGATCAAGGTCACATGGGGCCATGGGAGCAGGTGGTGGATGGTCGTACGAGCAGCTGGTGCATATGACAAGTCCTGGTGCAACCACGACACCAGGCAGACAAACTCTGAAGAGTATTGATAATGGCTGGGGTCACCCACTTTGTAAAGACCCTGCTCAGAAGAAGGCAAAGGCAAGCCACGTCTATAGAACTATTTGTCAAGTACAAAAAGTAAATACAAAGAAGGGTCTCGGCCCAAAACATTGACTGCTCCTTTCAACCGATGCTGCCCGACCTGCTGAGTTCATCCAGCTTGTTTGTACATGTCAAGTACAAACATGTTCATAAGACCATGATCGGCTATGTCGTATGACATAATGATGATGATGAACATTATCAGTACATATTTTTATTTCTTCTTCCCTCACATGGTTATTTAGTTCCTCTTAAATGACTCAATTCAATTTGTCTCAGAGATGGTAAGATTATTTCTGAAGAGATAAAGTAACTACTCCATACAGTTAGAGACATAACAGATTTGCTTTTATACTGACTGAATTGTCTGCAACTGAATCTGTACTTGTTTTCATGATATTGCAACTGAATCTGTACTTGTTTTCATGATATTGTTTTCATGATATTTTTTCACTCAAATACTTCCATGCCTGAGTTATAGACAAATCCCAGCACAAACTAGAGGGGCTGAAAGTCATTCTATTTAAAAAACAAGAGCTGCCAAATATTTGGCTTCATTTTTATTGTTTTCATAGGCGTGTTAATGCCACAAAAGGCCATTAACATTTTGCAGCAACAGCACAGTACTTTACAAGCTGAGGATAAACATAAATTAACATAAACTTAAACTAACATAAATTATACATAACCTACAAATGTGAAAAATAAACAACTCTAGCACAAGGTTAAGAGTGAGAGTACATCGTCTGAGGTAATGATAGGGATATATATATATTTACTGTAATCCACAGTTTTATTATTATCTATTACAATGTACTGCAGCCACATAACAAATTTCACAGCATATTCCAGTGATATTAAAGTTGATCCTCATTGTAGGGTTTGGAGGCTGGTGTGTCTCAATGACCCAAAGAGCGATGTTGGCTGGAGTCAGGGCTTTATGTTTAGGCTCTTGGCACGGTCACCCATGTCCAACAGGTTAAAGGTAGAGGCCAGACTAAGAGTGGTCCACCTGTCTTCCAGGTTCAGGGGTTCAGCTCAGGACTGACAACCCTGACTGATCAAAAACACTTGTTCCAGAAACAGCAATGAAGAATCAGGCAGAGATGGAGGAACCTTCATTGCTGCCCTAAACACCAGTGGCGTAACAGGCTGCAAGTAATAAACCTGATTCTGATCCTGGCTGAACCTTGAGGAGTGGGTCTCCAGATTCCCTTACCTCCTCCTTGATGCCAGCATTGAGAAGGGGGCACGTCCCTGATGATGGATGATGCTGCTTTCCTGAGAACTGACTCTTACAGCTGGCTCTCAGTTGTGGGAAGAGCTGTACCTGTAATGGAGCTGACTGAATTTTGCCATTCACTGTAGTCTCTTGCCTTCGTCTGCACTGGAGTTTTCATACCAGACCATAATGCAACCAGTCAGAATGTTTTCCACTATACATCTGGGAGCCATGAAGTGAGTGCATGCAAGGGCATTGGTGGTGGACGGCAGATATTTGGATTTAATTATGAAGTTTGTAAGGACAGCATTAGAAAAGTCAATCTAGAGGTGATTATTGGCAGAGGCAAGGGCTTCTTGAACATCTGGGGGAAGGTGATGTGGCAGTAGATGGGGTTGATAAGGACACAAATATTGAGTTGGAAGCTTGCATCACCATCAATGTGTTAATGTTACTGCTGGAAAGGTGAAAAGTTGCATCAATAGCTTCAGATGAAGAGTAACAGTATTTTTATTCACTGACAGCATGCCTATTCGCAAGATGTAGCAGACAATGAAGAAGGCTATCAGAGTTTGCAGAGGGATCTGGACCAGCTGGAAAAAAGGATAGATGCAAGTTAATGGAGACAAGTGTGAGGTGTTGCACTTTGGGAGGATAAACCAGGATAGGACTTACACAATGAGCGGTAGGGCACTGAGGAGTGCAGTAGAACAGAGGAATCTGGGAATACAAATCCATAATTCCTTGAAAGTGGTGTCACAGATAAATAGGTTGTCAAGAGAACTTTTGGCACATTGGCCTTCACTAATCAAAGTACTGAGATACAGACGTTGGATGTTATGTTGAGGATGTATATGATGTTGGTGCTTAATTTGGAGCATTTTGTGCAGTTTTGGTCATCCATTGACTGGAAAGACATCCATAAGTTTGAAAGAGAAGAAAAAATTTACAAGGATGTTGCCAAGACTTGAGGACTTGAGTTATATGGAAAAGTTGAAGAGGTTAGGACTTTAGTCACTGGAGAATAGAAGAAGATTTGATTGAGATACACAAATTATGCGGTCCTTTTCCACTGAGGTTGGGTGATGCTGGAATTGGAGGTCGTTAGTTAAGGGTTAAAGGTGAAACATTTAAGGGGAACATTAGGGGAGCCTTTTCACTCAGAGGGTGATGGAGTGGGGAATAAACTGCCAACAGAGTGGTGGAGGTGGGTTTCATTTCAACATCTAAGAAAAATGTGGGTAAATAGATGGATGGGGTGGTTATGGAGGGCCATGGTCGAGGTGCAGGTAGTTTGGACGAGGCAGGATAATAGTTGGGCGTGGACTAGGAGGCCTGTAGGGCTTGTTTCTGTGCTGCAGTGCTCTATGACTCTGACAGTGCTTTGGCATTACCCAGCATTCTCTGCAGTTCCCCATTTGCCTTTGAACCAGTGGCAGAGAGCTACCTCCCTGAACTGTTAAGAGTCCTACTGAAGAAGAACCCAGGACTGAGAGTCAGTGAAGTTACAATAATATATCTCCAGGCCAAGACAGACTAAAAGAATTGGAATGATTTTAGTAGAAGTGCATCAGCTCTACAGAACAGCAACAGGCCACTCATTGAAAGTGGTCTGTGCTGCTGTTTGTGTTCTACCTGTGCTTCCTCCCACCCTGCAATGCAACCGTACTTCAAATGTGTCTTACTGGCTGTAAAGCACTTTGCGTCACCCTGCTAAATGCAAGTCTTTCTTTGTTCACTTCAGCTCACCTATTCAGCATAATCCGTTCATTCTTAGCTCCGGCTTGTGTTTACCTGTTTCTCCTTAATAGATCTGTTTTGTTGTCTCAGCCACTCCCTGTGGAAATGAGATCCGTCCTTTCACCTCTCCATGAGTAAAGAATTTCCTATTGGAGTTATTTGCGTGTCTCGTGGGTAACTGGTCTATTATTGCTACATATAGCTAAGCGCAGTGAAAAACATGCCGTTCTAGATAGATCATATCACTACGTCAGTATGTTGAAGTCGTGCAAGGGAAAAGCAATAACAGAAGGTAGAGTAAAGTGTTACAGTTAAAGAGAAAGGGCAGTGCAGGCACAAAGTGCAGATACAAGGACCACAATGAGGTAGGTCAAAAGTTCATCTTAACGGCACAGCACAAGAAGTCTGTTCAACAGTAGAACAGAAGCTTGCTTTAAGCCTGGTTGTGAGGGGTTTCAAGCTTTTGTATCTTACGCCCAATGGAAGTGGGGAGAGTAGAGAAAGTCTAGGGTGAGACGGGTCTCTGATTATGTTGGCTGCTTTTCCAAGTCAGCAAGAAGTTTTCTCTGTAACCTTCTGAAGTTAAAATTTATTCCGCTTTCACTGGCCTTTCAGGTAGAGCATTACCGAGCCACATTTCCCCTCCTGTTTTTTGGCCAAATATCTTTAATCATGCTGCTTCTGATTATTGAAATTCCCCCAGATGGAAGCAATTTCCTATTTCCTCCATCAAAGCCCCACCCAAAGTTGAACACCTCAATTAGGCCACTCGCCAGATTTCATAAAGCAAAAAAAACCCTCAGATTCTAGAGATCTGTATTGAAAGCAGAAAATACTGCAAATACTCAGGAAGCTGGGCAGAATCTATGGGGGGAGAAGCAGGGATAATGCTCTGGCCTGATGGGTTTTCATCAGAGTGAGGAAATATTAGGAACCAAACATATTGCACTCAAGGGAAAGAGCAGAGAGCAAATTAATAAATTAAATTGGTAAATTGTTTTATTACCATCACATGTACTGGGGAACAGTGAAAAATGTTGTTCTACAGGCATGCCACACTTAACATTTCATCACATCAGACGTACAAGAAACAAGTAATCACAGAGAGCAGAATGAAGTGTTACAATTACGGAGAAATGCAGTGTAGGCTGACAATAACATGCAAGGCCATAATAAAGTCAAGAGTCTATCTTGTACTCTGGAACCCCTCAAGGTTTCAAAGGAACATTTAATGTCAGAGAAATATATACAATATACATCCTGAAATGCTTTTTCTTTGCAGCCATCCACAAAAACAGAGGAGTGCCCCCAAAGAACGAATGACTTAGAACCCAAAGTCCCCTCCCTCCTGCGCATAAGTGGCAGCAAGCAATGATCCCCCACTCCTCCCACCGACAAAGAAAAGCATCAGCACCCGCCACCAAGCACTCAAGTGTGAGCAAAGCAACAGCAAAGATACAGACTTGCAGTACTCCAAAGACTGCTCATTCACCTGGTATTCGACACACCACAGGCTCTCTCCCTCCCTAATGTCTCCATTTCACAGCGAGAGGGGAGACATAACAAACAGCTCACTGATTTACGATGTTGAAAGTCTGTTGCATCATTTTTTCCAAGCTCTGTGCCCAAAGATCTCGGGTTTCTGAGCACACAGCATCAGAGCTTCCATCTCACATGACAAACCAATCTCCTGCCCAAACACCGACCTTCGATCTACTCGCCTCCAGAGCCACAAGATCTCGGCCCTCCAAAGGCAAATGAAGCTCCTAGGCAGCACTCTTGGCATGCTGAATAACGGCCAGTCGTGAAACCCCAAAAGTGGGTCCCATTCCTGCAAAGAACTGTAGTCAGTGTGTAACTCCAGCGTGTGTCTTCAAAAGACCCCTGAAAGGGTAAAATAGAAATATTAAAGATGGAAATACAGATGTTTCTAAAGCTGCAAGTAAAGGAGTCACCGTTAGGTGCCATCATCCTCCTAAGCTCCTCCTCTTTCATTAGTTTATCACACACACAAAATGCAGGAGGAATTAGTTTGTAACAGTAGGATGGAAACTGTCCTTGAGCCAGGTGGGACATGCCTTGAGGCTTTTGTATCTATCTTCTGCCCGATGGGAGGGAGGAGAAGAGAGAATGTCCAGGGGTGGGCAATGTCTTTACCAAGGCAGGGAGAAGTATGCACAGAGTCTGCAGAAGGGAGGCTGGTCTCTGTGATGGACTGAGCTGTATCCATAATTCTCTGCAGTGTTTTGTGGTCTCAGGCAGAGAAATAACAAGCTGTGAAGCTTCCAGAGGGGATGTTTCCTATGAGGTATCTATGAAAATCGGTGAGGGTTAACAGAGATCTGCTGAGTTTCTTTAGCCTCCTGAGGAAAACAGAATGTCTGTGTTGGAAATCGAGAGGAACTCAATAAAAGTTTGTGTCACAGTGATAATGTTGACTTGCGATGTGGGAGAGCACAGCAGTGAACGATTATTAACTGCAACTGGTCTGTCTGGGGGAGGTGAATGAGAACAGGCAGAAATAAATACATAGAGGCCTGCAAATGCAGGATGTAAAACACTGCAGCTGCTCTGAAACTGCTGGAAATACTCAGCAGGCCAGACAGCATCTGTGGCGAAAATGTTAAAGTTATGGATGGAATACTGTCTATCAGAGACGGCTAGTTCATGAGAATGATTTTGGGATTGAAAGGGTTAACATATGAGGAGTGTTTAATGGCCCTGGGCCAGTACCTGCTGGAACTTAGAGGAATGATTTGTGGGACCGGTGGGTCTCATTGAAACCTACTGAATGTTGAAATTCTATGCAGAGTGGATGTGGAGAGGATGCCCCCTATGTCGGGTGAGTCTAGCACCAGAGAGCACGGCCTCAGAATAGAGGGATGTCCATTTCAAACAGAGATGAGATAGAATTTCTTTACACAGTGGGTGGGTGAATCTCTGAAACTCATTGCCACAGATGGCTGTGGAGACCAAGTCATCTGAACATTTTTAAAGCAGAGGTTGATAGATTCTTGATTAGTAAGAGTATCAAAGGTTACAGGGTGAAGTCAAGAGAACAGAGTTGAGACGGATAATAAATTAGCCATCATGGAATGGCAGAGCAGACTCGATGGCTGAGTGGCCTAATTCTGCATCTATATCTTATAGTCTTATTCGGTTACTAGAATTAGAGTGATAGTTTCATTGTGTTTGAGTCAGTTTCGTATACAGGTCTTTGTTATAAATTATACTCTTAAAACGAAGTTCATTTTCTGTACCTTGCCTTTATGATGTGCTGTAAAAATATGATTATTATGAAATAACCTTGTATTTTTAATAGAAAGAAAAGGAGCGTTCGGCCTATTGACTCTCTGCTAGCTCCTAATCTCATTCTTCCTACTTCACTGAAGAAAGAGATCTTGGGGTCCACGTCCAAAACTCCTTGAAAGTGTCTGTACAAGTCAATGGGCACAGAGAGCAAGGTAGATGAGAGGATGTTTAGCTGCACGGTTTGATAGGATGGTAAAAAAAGCATATGGCATGTTTGCCATTATTCGTTGAAGCATTTCAGGAAGTTACTGCAGCTTTTTAAAACTCTGTTAAGGCTGCTTCTGGAGTATTACCTACAGTTCTGATCCCTCTTCCTCCCCTGCTACCCCCCCCCCCCCACCCCTGCCATTACAGGAAGTATGTGGAAGCTACGGAGAGGGTACAGAACAGGTTTACGAGGCTGCATGCCTGGAAGAGAGGGCATGTGCTATGAGTTTGGAGAAATTAGGGTTGTTTCATTTGGAGGGACAAAGGCCTAGGGGAGATCTATAAGAAATTCACAAAATTATGAGCGGAATAGGTAGACAGCAGGTATCCTCTTCCCAGGGTCAAAATTTCTAACACTGGGGAACATACTGTACATTTAATGATGAGAAAGAGGGTAACCCTGAAAAATGGGCCATCTATTCATTTCCATAGATGCTGCCTTACCTGCTGAGTTCCTCCAGCATTGTGTGTCACTCTGGATTTCCAGCATCTGCTGATGCTCTCGTGCTCGTAAGTTCAAAGGAGATGTGCAGGGCAAACTTTGGGTGCCTGGAATACACTAGACACATGAATATGCAGAGAAAGAAAGGTCATAGACCACATGCAGACAGAAGGGATTAGGCGTCATTGGCTTAGTTAGCGTGTCAAAGCTCAAAGGTTGAAGTATCTATTCCTGTGTTATATTGTTCCATGTTCTATGTGACTTTCTCTCAGAAGCCCACCAGCTTACCCACAATCCCCACCCACTGAATCTCCTACCACCAAATCACACCGGCGACAATTTACAATGAACCATTAACCAGCCAGCCATCGTGATTTTGGGATGAGGGAAGAAGCCTATGTGATCACAGGTAGAACCTCTAACTGGACACTGAGCGTGCAAGATCAGGGTTCAGCCCAGGTCACTGAAACTATGAGGCAGCAGCACCATCTGCTTCACCTGACACAAGGTTTTCCCTCTTGGCACTTCAATCAGACAGTGGGGCACCTCAGTGTGATGCAGAAAAATGTTAAATGTAGACAATCTAAACAGAAGTGTGATAAGGTTTGGAGACAGAAACTCTTGCATTCACCTATGTGAAGGAGTCAAAATCTCTGCCCTCTGGCGTTAGATCTATATCTGGTTCCCTTGTTCTTTGTTCATACTTTCCTACTTGTAGAAGAATGATCTATGATCCCAACAAGGATCTAATCTCAATACTGAAACAGTGACTCATAATGGAGCTACATTTGTTAACTTGATAATGGTTTTGAAAATTGTAGCTGCTTCTGCCCCAGGGAAGATCTGTGATCAGCCGCAGACTACCAGAGTCTTTCAGAAATCTCAGTTTATTAGTTGAAGTCTTCTGGCCAATTTTACATTAAGACAAAATTTACTAGGACTGTGTTATGTGGGGAAAGTGAGACACTTCCTCTGCAAAACGGAGATGGTTAAGAGATTTGATAGAAGTATTCCAGAGCTTTTAGATGGAGAAGATGATGGGAATAGGATTCCGGTGGCAGGAAAGCCAGTGACCAGAGGACACGGTTTACCATGATTGGCTTAAGAACAAATGGGAAGAGTAGAATTCAATTTATATGTGGAGTATTTATAATCTAGAACATACTGCTTGAAGAAGGAACTTGTAGGGGGTAAACGATAAATGGTTGAATGCTGAAAGAGCAGGGGAACAGGATTAACTAGTTCACTATTTCAGAAAGATAGTACATACATGATGGGCCAAATGGCTTCCTTCTACCCATGATTCTTATAAACACCAGGCCAGAAAGCTAATACACCTGAGAGGGAGCTTGATAAATGGAGACACCCCTGCCTCCCCCCCCCCCACTAACACCTTATTTTAACAGTAACTTGACTGTCACCTGTCCCATAGCAAAACAGTGCTCGGCTCATCAAGTGATTTGTCAAATTGATTCACAGCCACAAGAATTCAGGTTTAGACAAAGAGGCAACACTAAAGAGAGGCAATGGTTTCAAAGTTTCAAAGGTACATTTAATGTCAGAGAAATGTATACAATATATATCCTGAAATTCTTTTTCTTCTCAACCAGCCACAAAAACAGAGGAGTGCCCCAAAGAATGAATGACAGTTCAATGTTAGAACCCCAAAGCCCCTCCAGCTCCCCCCACGTGTAAGCAGCAGCAAAGCAACGATCCTCCCTCCCCACCAACAAAAAAGCATTGGCGCCCCCCCCCCCCCACCACCGAGCACTCAAGCGTGCAGCAAAACATCAATAAAGACACAGACTTGTAGTACCCCAAAGACTATTTGCTCACCCAGTAATTTGACGTACTACCGGCTCTCTCTCACTCTCTCTCTCCTTAATAAAGGAAAAAGAGATGTCTCTGTTTCACGGGGAAACATGACAAACAACTCGCTGATTTGCAAAGTTAAAAGTCCAATGGATCGCTTTTTCCGAGCTCTGTGCCCAAAGAACTCGGGTCTCTGGGCACACAGCCAACAGCCAACTTGCTGCTTTCGATCTTCTGTCTCCCACGACACACCTATTGCCCACAGAGGCACCGACCTCGAGTCCACCCGCTTTCACAAACTCCCAGAGAATGGGAGTGCTGAGAACCAGGGAAAGAACTTTCTGGCAGCTGATGGCAAAGCAACAAATGATGGAGTGATAAAGTGGAATGATGAATGTAAAAATGTTGTAAAAGTGAGGAGTAATTAGAATTGGCAATTGGGTTATTATTGTTACATGTACTAAAATGTGGTTTAAAAAACTTTGTTTTGCATACTATCCATACAGATAATTTCAAAACTTAAGTGCATTAAGGTGGTACAAGGGAAAGACATGCAGAATGCAGAATATAGTGTCACAGTTAAAAAGTACAGCACAGGTAGACAATAAGGTGCAAGGCTGGACCAAGATTGTTGTCATATGCATTAGTGCTGTGGAAAAACCGACTTGCAGCAGCATCACAGGCATACAGCATCATTCACAAGAAAGCATGTATTAAACATAAATTATACATTATTTTCATAAGAAAGTACACAAGTAGAACAAAAATGTCCACTTTAGTGCAAACTGATCATTATATAGTTAAACTCTAATGATTAGTTTATGCTGGTTGGTTCAAGAACTGAATGGTTGAAGGGAAGTAACTGTTCTTGAACCGAGTGTTGAGGGACTTCAGGATTCTCTACCTGAGGGGTTCCCAACCTGGGGTCCACAGACCCATTGCTTAATGGCATTGGTCCATGGCATAAAAAAAGGCTAGGAACCCTTGGTTTACCTCCTGCATGATGGTAGCTATGAAAAGATGGCAAAGCTTATACAATGGGGCTCTTTGATGGGGCAGTTATCCTATCTCATTCAATCATCTATATGATGGGGCAGTTATCCTAACTCATTCGATCATCTAGATGATGGGGCAGTTATCCTATCCTGCTCAGGAAAGCTGGCTCATAACCACCTGTAGTTCGTCCAACAACAGAGATGTCACCAGCAAATTTGAGGATGGCATAGGAGCTGTGCTTAGCCACAAAGTCATGTGTGTATAGAGAATAGAGCAGTAGGCTATGCACACAGTCTTGAGGTGCACCTGCGTCATCAAGGAGGAGATGTTGTTACCAATCCTCACTGATTGAGATTTGCTGATGAGGAAGCCAAGAATCCAGTCTCAAAGGGAGGTGCAGAGGCCCAGGATTTGAAGCTTTATTGATGAGTTTGGATTGGATGCTTCTGCTATAGGCAAAGATAGATTATAAGCTCAAGTATTTGTTTCTATCATACAAGTGGTTGGTTCAAGATATTTATAACAGTGAGATAGAAGCTGTCCTTGAGCAAAAAGATGTACTTCTTTCAAGGTTTTATGTTTTCAGCCTGATGGAAGTTGGGGGGTGGGTGAGATAGGATGACAAGGGAGGGAAGGGTCTTTTTTGTATTGGCTGCTTTGCTGAGGCAGAGGAGTGTAGATAGAGTCTATGGATGGAGAGCGGCTTTTGTGATGGACTGACCTGCATCCACAACTCAATAATTTCATGCAGTTGGTTGCTGTACCAACCTATGATGCATCCACGTAGGATGGTTTCTATGGTCCATCTGTAAAAAATTGTTGAAGGTCAATTTCCTTAGCCTTCTGATGAACTAGAGGTGCTGGTGTGCTTCCTTGGCTAGACCAGAGCAAGCTATTGTCGATAATTGTTAGACCAGACTGTGAATTGAAAAAGCATGAAGATAGTTTAAAATCTTCATTATGTCTTTCTCTAACAAGGTTTAGAGAGAGTGTTAAAGACACTTGTCTGGCACAGAATAACATAAAAGAGGCAATAAACAACACACTGACTATTAATCACAAGGGAAGTTCATAATTTTACCTCTATAGGTGGCACAATCACCTCTGGGTCTAAAAGGTTTTGTGTTCAAAATTCACTTCAGATATAATAAACACAGTATCTAGATTCTAGAATGAGGGAGTGCAGCCCTGATGGAAGAGATCATGTCTAATTAACCAAGGTTCTGTCTAGCCTCCAGGGTGAATTTATCATATCCTGAATATTCATAATATATTCAGGATATTCTAATATTCATTCCTGAACCAGCATCATTAAAACAGGTCTTACACTGCTACTTGTGTGTGCAAACTGGTTGCCACGTTGTCCACATGCCAACGATTCTTGAGTTTCCAGTTGGACTCACTTTGTGATACCCTGATATATTTGTGATACCCTGATATATTTGTGATACCGTATCTCCCTGTCAATGTCCTTGACCATTTCCTTGGATAAGGTGTCAGGTCCATGGTCAATCACGCCTTCCTTCCTAACCTTTAGTCACACCGTTGTAGACGTGATCTTTTCTTTCCAATCCATTCTGGTTTCCTTTTCAGTGCTAGGAGCGACCAAAAATATTAGGCCATTTTCGATGCTATGAATTTAGCTAACATTTATATTTATGAGCGAAATGTGCAGCAGAGTGTCCTTGAGTAGATGGTGGAGAAAGGGAGAGGTGACTGTAAATGGAAGGGTCAGATTCAATCATGTAATGCTCATACAGGTTAACTTAAGTTTATGCTAATTTATGTATGTAAGATCCTGCAAGGCAATGATACCCTGATTATGTATGCCCATAACAATGAACTTGAACCTGGTTAATGTACTTTTATTTACAGGTTAATATGCTTCTACTAATGTCTGAACTGTATGTTTCAGTTCTGTTCTCAGAGTAGACCGACCCTGGATACCACACAGAGACTACCCCATGCCCACATACTGTATAAGCAGATGAAATCACACAGTAAATCCTAAACAACAATTATATTTTAATATGATACCTTTGCACTAGTAAAATGCCCCAGGCATAACTAGACATAAGTCAACATCAAAATATGTAAAGTGTTATCTGGACCAAACACTTAGTCTCCAAAGTTGGTTTTAATAAGGATCTTAAAGCAAAATGAGACAGGATGTGTTTGAGAGGGAACTCCAGAGTTTAAAGCCCTGGAATCTGAAGGTATGGCTGACAACAGAACACAGGATGAGTTAATGGGCAGGATTAGAAGGGGGCAGAGATCTGAGGGTGTGGTCCTGGAGGAAGTTGACCAAGATAAGGAGAGGTGAGTTAGGGTAGGACTTGAAAACATAAATGATAATCTTAATGTTAGCTGATTGGGAGCCAGAGCAGATTAGTGAGCATTGGCATGCTGGATGAATAGAGTGACAGATACAGCAGCATTTGGCATAACAACCAATTGAGGTCAATCCAAGGCCTATAAGCTACATATGTTACACTGAGAAACATTGTTGGCACTATCAAACAGGAAGTTGAGTTGCTAGCAAATTGTCTACACCACACCATTATGAAGCTTAATTTATTTACAGTTGAATGGATGCTGGGAAAGAGAGGAAAATGTATTTGGAAAATGTGTGGCTTGGATGATTGATGATTGAGTTGAATTGTTCTCTGATCCTGCCTATTCATTTGCAAGCATTGCACCATATGAAGAAACATCGTCAGTGGACTGTTAATTTAACAGCGTATTGATGATGTCTCCTTGTATGACAATGAAACGATCGCAAATGAATTGACGAATTTGTAGAACTGCTCAACCCAAGAGAGAAAAAAAATAAAGCTTTGTGAAGAAATGAAAGCTTTAATTGTTTATGTATCTGAGTTCTAAGATACTCGTTGAAAGAGCACAGTGAAATAGAGTGGGTGTTTATGGTGTTGAGCTGTAACCAATTAGAGACCATTAGTGGACTGGGTTCCCATAACAGTGGATGGAGATCAAAATTTCAGCAGATATGGGAAATCTAAAATAGAAACAATATACACTGGAAACAGGCAGTAATACAGGCAGCATCTGTGGAAAGAGAAATGTTCACTAGTCAGATCAAGTATCCTTCATGAGAACTGGGACAGGGAAAAATCAAGTTTGTTTTACTTACAGAGTGTGGGAAGTTGAAGTTGAATTTCAAGTTCATGTTTAATTGCCATGCAACCATACACATGTAACAGCTGAATGAACCAGTGTTCTCTGGGTCCAACGTGCACACAGTCACACACAGCACACAACACATGTAGTTAAGATAGCACATACGGTCACAGAACAGAAATAATAATATTTGCCTGTATCTCTGAGAGGGATGCCCTGAACATTGATGGTGACGTTGTCCCAGAGCTATATTTCCACAAGAACAAGTATACAGCAGTTCCTCATCACACGGTAGTGCAGCCGCAAATGAACGCAGTCCAGCTTCTCTTTCACTGAGCGAATACTGGAGAGCAGCACCAATGGTAGGGGCCAGCCCCCAACCCAGCATGGACTCCAAAGCACCTGCCACACCTCTGCTCTCTCCCAAACCACTGCTGATATCTCGTCCATTGGACAGCTGCAACAGGCGGCACCGCGTAATGAGCGTCTAGTCGGCGCAACAACTGGCCATGGAGCTCCCCCACTGTAGGTCTCACCAATGAACCAACAAATTGGACTTGCAGTATTCTATATTACCAATGTCCAACTGGGTCATGTGATCACAAAAAAATGTCCAAAGCAACCATTTGCACCATTTGTTGGACCTTGCACCGCCTCTGATACCTTCTTCCCTGTGTGACTGCAGCAGATGAGAACATGGTACTCAACAAGCCCATGGCACAAAGCTCCATTGCTATCAAACAACCCGCTAGTGGAGAAGACCTGCAGTATTCAGTGTTCTTAATATGCAGCAGAGACTTGTCATTGTAAAAAAGATGCAAAGGACAAACAATGACACCTTTGTTTGGACCTGCAGAGGCTGCTGCAATAAACCATGTCACCATCTTATCAGAAGAGCAAGAAGACCAGCCTTCATGAGGTAAAGCCACATTGGTCATGATGCTAAACCGTGTGTGAAGCCAGCTTAAAGATTAAAGAGTTAGAGAGTATGAGAAAATATAAATAAAGGGATGGGTAAAAGCTGTGAAACACAGATTAGAGCTGAAGGAAATGTCCAGCAGATCAGTGTTAGCAGAGGGAGAAAAAATTGGTTAATATATAGATAAGAACATACAGCATAAGAAGTAGGAGTAGGTCATCTGGTCTGTCAAGCCATTTTATAAGATCATAGCTGATCTGGCCATGGACTTAGCTCAACCTACCTGCCTTTTCCCCATAACCCAGGGGTGGCCAACCTTTTACATTCCATGCATCAATTTTTTCACGCACGAGTTCAGATGCCCCATACAACTCTTGTACCCCCATTCAGCTCTTGAAAAATATGTTATTATAGACATATTTAGCATTTTTACATGATATATTGATTTAATATAAAAACAAGATAAACATTACTCAATGAGACTTTTAACAAATACATTGTCTTCTTTTGATTTCTTCCTTTTTCTTAATCACATATTCTTTCCATAACTCAGACCCAAGCACTAGCTTCAGTTTTCCTTCTATTTCAGTCTGATGTTGTGTTTTATAGTGTCTATTAAGATCATGTCTTCTATTATGTGAGAAAGTGTTTTCACAAACAATGCAGAACAGTTTTCCTGACGGACCCGCTATAAATAAGAACTCATTTTCCCACTGTTCATTACATCACTTCTAATCATCCAATGCACCACTTTTGGCACATGCGCCATAGGTTGGCCATCCCTGCCATAACACTTAATTATCTTGCTATGCAAAATATATAGCTGTACCTTAGATATATTTAATGAGGTCGCCTTTAAGTTTCCCTCTGCAGAGAATTCCACAGATTCACTATTTTCTGGGAAAAACAGTTTCTCCTTAATCTCTATCCTCAATCTAATCCTCCTGAATCTTGAAGCTAAGCTCCCTATTTTCTGTCTCACTTTCCAGTGGAATCAACTTTCCTGCTTCTGTCTTATCTACCTCTTTCATAATTTGATATGTTTCTATAAGATCCCCTCTCATCCTTCTGAATTCCAGAGAGTATAGTCCCAGGCAACTCGATCACACCTCATAGGGTAAAACTCTTTTCTGTGGAATCAACCTGGTAAACCTCCTCTGCCTCATCTCCAAAGCCAGTATATTTTTCCTCAATTAAGGAGACCAGAACTGCACACAGTCCTCCAGGTGCCCTTTACAGTGGCAGCATAACCTCCCTGCTCTTAAAATCATCCCTCTAGCAATGAAGTCCAATATTCTATTTGCCTTCTCGATGACCTGTCGCACCTACAAAGTAAAGTTTTGCGATTCAAACACAAAGCAAGCTGCAATATTTCACCATTTAAACAATAAGGTGATTTTTGATTTTTCCTTCCTAAGCGGATAACCTCACACTTTGCAGTGTTATACAGTACTCCATCCAGAAGACCTTTGACCACTCATTTAACCTATCTATGGCTCCCTGCAGACTCTCCACAATTTGCTCTTCCACTCAATTTAGTATCATCAGCAAACTTTGATACTCTGCAACCAGTCCCTTCCTCTAAATCGTTAGCATATATCATGAACAGTTGCAGGCCCAGCATTGACCCTTGCGGCGCACCACACACCGCTGGTTGCCATTTATCTCAACTCTGCCATCTTTTGGTTACCCAGTCTTTATACATTACACCCAACTCCATGCATCCTTATCTTACGGACATGTCTTTTATACGGCACCTTATTGAACATCTTCTGGAAAATCAAGAATAAAATATTCACCTGTTCCTCTCTATCTGCTACACTCACTATATCCTCAAATATTCCAGTAAGATTGTCAAACGGGACCTGCCCTTCACAAATTCATGCCGTGTCTGCCTAATAGAACCACTTCCATCCAGATGTCTCACTAATACTTCCTTAATAGTAGCTTCAAGCATTTCCCTGATTACAGACACTAAGCAACCGGCCTATAATTAGAACTGCTCCCTATATCCTTGGCCATTTTTTCTCACTCTACGTGCTCCCAGTAGGTCAGATTATTTCAAAACACAAGGTGAATTACCACAGCTATGAAGACGACACACATCTGTATTTATCTATTACACCAGATGATGCTAACGCTCTAAACCCTCTGGTCTGGTGTCTTACTAGCATTACAGAATGGATGAATTCAAATTTCCTTAAACTAAATAAGGACAAAACAGAATTTTTAGTTATTGGTAGCAATAACAAAGTGTGAATCTTGGAAATAAATTTGATCATCTGGCCTTACAAATCAAGCCAGAAGTAAATAATTCAGGCATTGTTATTGACTCTGAGCTAAATTTAAAATACACATTGACCATATAATTGTATTTGTTCATTTAAGGAACTTTGCAAGAGTTCGATTTCTTGTAACATTTCAAGATGCAGAAAAATTGAAACACACTTTTGTTTTTATCCAATTATGCTATTGCAATACACTCCTTTCAGGACTGCCTAAGATATAAATTGGCCGCAGCTTGTTCAAAATGCAGTAAGAAGATGGACTGTGATTCTCCTGGTTCAGCCACAGCTTCTGGTTTGGGTATGTTTGGTATATTCTTGAAGGCTTGCATTCATCCATGTGGCTCTTAATGATGTTGGTGGCTTCAGACTGTTTCATGAACTGGTGAAGCCCTGTATATTATGAGAAACAAAATACAAGACTAGGGACTGAAAGAGCCCTTTTAGGTGAAGCAATGGTTCAATTGCACTTCTTCTAATCTAGTCTGCTGAATTCAGAGCTCAGATAATGTTAACTCTGTTTCTCTTAATATTTTGAGCCTTGTGGTGAACTACATATACCTGTCTGGATATGCCCCCTGCTGACTGCTCCTGTGGCTCCTCCCACAGACCCCGGTATAAAGGCGATCAAGGCCTGAGCCCGGCCCTCAGTCTCCAGTACATTGTATGATGGACACTCACTCCTGGTTCCTTCTTCCAGTCAATAAAAGCCGATATCTCGCCTTACGTCTCAGTGTGAGTTATTGATGGTGCATCAATTTTATTGACTGGAAGTTTTAAAACATGGAAAGCGTTTTGCGTCCGGACCGGTTGGATTTGGACCCCCAAGACCCTGACGCAGCTCTCGCTTTTGAACACTGGCTTGCATGCTTCCAATCGTACTTGGAGGAGGTTCGTGCAACTGAACCCGCCGTGATGCACAGAATTCTCCTCTCGAGGGTCACCCCAAAAGTTTACGCCATTATCCGGGACCTGCCGACCTACGATGGGGCACTGGACGCCCTCAAAAGACAGTACCTGCGGCCGGTGAACACCGTCTACGCAAGACATCACTTAGCTACCCGACGACAACGGCCTGGCGAATCGTGCGCTGAGTTTCTCCGAGCACTACAGACACTCGTCCGAGCTTGTGACTGCAAGACGCTCACGGCAGAACAGCATGCGGAGCTGCTGGTGCGAGACGCCTTTGTGATGGGACTGAGGTCAGTGTCCGTGCGCCAGCGGCTGCTGGAAAATGCCGATCTGACCTTACGCTCGGCGATCGAGACGGCCAGTGCTGCTCCGGAAACATGTGAGGAGCAATAAATACTCCCCGCTGGTCGAGAGGGTTCACCTACTACATGCGAACCCCCAGTATGCCTACGTGGTCTTACCTGATGGGCGGGAGGACACGGTCTCCGTCCGCGACCTGGCGCCCGCAGGAGCAGCAGACCACTACCCTGGACACTCTCCAGTAACTATGGACCCTGTACCCGAGGTGACACCGTGCTCACCAGGCCCTACACAGAGTCCTCACGACACTCATATACCAGGCGTGAGGGATCACTGGCGCTTAGTGGGCTGGAACCAGCGCAACCTCCGTCCCCTGTGCAATCACCAATGTCGCCGGCATCCGTGCGGTCACAGCCGGTGCTACATAGATCGCAGCGACAGATTCGACCACCTGATAGACTTGACTTGTAAGAAACTTCGCCACATGGGGACTCTTTTAAACAAAGGGGGGAGGGTGAATGTGAACTATGTGCCTGTCTGGACACGCCCCTGCTGACTGCTCCTGTGGCTCCTCCCACAGGCCCCTGTATAAAGGCGATCTATGCTCGGCCTCAGTCTCCAGGACATAGTATGATGGTCACTCACTCCTGGTTCCTTCTTCCAGTCAATAAAAGCCGATATCTCGCCTTACGTCTAAGTGTGAGTTATTGATGGTGCATCAAGCCTTTTCTGTGTTTGGAAACTCAAAAGATTGTAGATGCCGGAAGGTAGAGTAGCAACATTTGCTGGAGGAACTCATCAGCTCAGGCAGTATCTGTGGAGGGAACTCATCCATGCCAACCTAGATGCACACTTAAGTTAGTTCCCAGTTGCCCGTGTTTGGCCCATTTCGCTCTAAACCTTTCCTACCCCTATCCCTATCCAAGTGTCTTTCAAATACTGTTATTGTACCTACCTCTATCACCTCCTCTGTCAGCTTTTTCCTCATACAATATGCACCAACCTCTGTGTGAAGCAACCCCTCAAGCCTCTTTTAAATCTTTCCCTTCTCACCTAAAATCTCCCCCTCTAGATTTTGTTCCCTTTCCAGGGAAAGAGGAACTACGATTCTTGTTTTTACACACCTCTATAAGGTCACAGAAGTGTCCTGATTCACTGATATTTTCTCCCCCAGAATGCTATGGAACTTGGCTGCTAATTATATTTAAGTCAAAGAGTGATATATTCTGGATAACAAAGATACTGAAGGATTAGTATTAGCACTAGGAGAATGGTGCTGAAGTCAAATAACAGCCATGAATTTGTCGAATGCTGGAAGAGGGAATTGGGACCAAATGGCCAGTCTCTGCTCCTATTTTTATGCACATACCATGGATGAGCTTTTACATACATGTTCCTGAAACACAAGTCTTTCCAACTCCATAATTTTCTTACAATCATCTTCTGAGGGGCAAATTATTCAAGAGATCTATTGCACAAGGGAACTGCTGAACAGTTTAACCACAGTTTATATATATGACCATGGATCTTCACTTTCCAACCTGTTTCTATGGTCCTCTGAGAGAAAGCTATGATCCACTTTAGAAGCTTGCAAGCTTGTCATGTCATAGACAAGGCTACATGTATTTCCAATAGAAACTAACAGAACTCACTTTAGGGTCAATATGTGTTCTTTTATCAAGGCAACAGGCAATCCCTCATTAGTGATCAAATACCATCTAACCAGGAATCACTTGAGACATCTGCTTTAATCTAATTTGAAGATATTTTTGAAACAGGAGACAATTCAGAAATCAGAGGTGCGAAGGGACTTCAGTGTCCAAGTCCAGGATTCCCTCAGGATTAACTTGCAGGTTGAGTTTGTAGTAAAGGCCAGTGCAATGTGTGCTTTCATTTTGAGAAGACATACTGCTGAGGCTTGTCAGGTGAGTTCTATTAATGTTTGCATTCAGTTTGAGAGGACGTACTACTGAGACTTTCTCCTACTGGTGTAAAAAAACCCACCCCTTCATCTATTCCTCACTCTGACCTTTTACATCTTCTCACTGGCCTATCACTGTATCAATGCAACTAAATAGAAGGCAAGACAGCAGCTACATTTCATTAGGAGTTTGAAGAAATTTAGTTTGTCACCTGAAACACTCAAAAGCTTCTATGGATGTACCGTGGAGAGCATTCTGACAAGCTGCATCATCACCTGGTGCTGCACAGGATCAAAAGAAGCTACAGAAACTTATAAAATTAATCCGCTCCATCATAGGTACCCATCTCCATAGTATTCAAGACATCTTCAAGGTGCATTGCCTCAGAAAAGCAGCTTCCATTATCAAGGACCCCCACCACTGAGGACATGTCCTCTTCTCATTGTTCCCATCAGGAAGGAGGAACAGAAGCCTAAAGGCACACAGTGATTCAGGAACAGCTTCTTCCCTCAGCCATCTGATTTCTAAATGGGCACTGAACCCATGAACACAACTTCAATACTTTATTAAAAAAATTCTTTTTTGCATGACTTACCTTAAAACTATTCAATATACATACATATATACTTAACTGTAATTGTTAGTTCTTGCTTATTTATCATGTATTGCATTGTACTGTTGCCACAAAGTTTAACAAGTTTCACCACATATGCTGATGATTCTGATTCTGTGTCCCCTCCTCCTTCCCTTTCTCCTATGGCCACTACTAGCTTCTTTCTTCTCCTACCCTTGACCTTTCCCACTGAGCTGGCTCTCCCTATCACCTTCCAGCTAGCCTCCTTTCCTTCCCCCCCCCCCCCCCCGACCTTCTTATTCTGGCTGCCCCCTTCCTTCCCTGTCCTGAAGAAGAGTCACAGCCTGGAATGTTGATTGCTTTTTCATTTCCATAGATGCTGCCTGACCTGCTGAGTATCTTGTTTAAAGCACACACCACCAGATATGTACTTTAAAGCCAGAAAGCACATACCAACAGGCTCAAGGATAGCTGCTACTCTGTTGTTCTTAGACTAGTCCCTTAGTGTGTACCCCACAATCTACCTTGTTATGGCCTGGCACTTTATTGTCAACTGCACTGCTCTTCCTCTGCAAATGTTACACTATTCTCTATGGGTATTGTTTTCCCTTGTACAACCTCAGTGCGCTGATGTGATGAAAAGATCTATAGGGATGACATGCAAAACAAAGTCTTTCACTGTACTTAAACCGATTTACCATCTTAATTGACATCACTAAACTGATTGTCTAGTCAGTGATGTTTTTGGACTTTTAAAAAAAAAACAACAACCATGTGTATATATGGAAAGCACCTTGGGAAGTTCTGAGGTTGTGAAAATTGCAAGACTCACTTCAAAAACACAAACTGGTTTGAAAAAGCTGGCAACAAAGCGGTGGAGTTTCTGCAGACAGCGCCACACAGTGGTAAAGTGTGGATTTCATGTATAATCCAGCAATGAGATTCAGTAAGGCTTATCACACTGTTGGAAGAAATTAGCAAAAGCATTGCCTTTAGTTTGAAGAGCCAAGGAAATGGGAATGCTTGATCTATAATGTGGAGAAAACTACAGTTTTATACCAGCACCCAAAGGCTTCTAATATGTTTTCTCTCCAAGTGCAGCATGTTCCTGTCCTCATCTTCCACACAACCAGACTCCATATTCAATAGATCATCCTTACCAACTTTTGATATCACCGCCAAACATCCATCCCCTTTCACTCTTCTACCAGCATTACAACTTCCCTGTACACTGTTCTATTGCTACCATCTGCCACCTTTATGGTACTTATCCATCCAAAAAGGGGTCGGGGTTTACTGAGGCAGAGGATTATGTGTTTCACAGAGGGGAAGAATGTTGTTGCTATAAAGAGTAAGGAATGGAGAAACATCCCTAAGTGAGGCACCAGATCAACTGTTCTGGGTTTGCCCTTAGTGATTTTCATCCTGACGTGAACTAGATTGCAAATCTCCAGGGGAACATCGCTGGTAATGTGAAGTATCACATCAGACAAAAAGTGTGACAAAGTGCCTGGGTAATTATTTTTAGAATGATATAATACAGGCAAGTAATGAGTCACCACACTTCTCCCTCTGGCAAATAAACTTCCACTGTTAATAGAGTATGTCAAAAGAAACAGGAATAATAGAAAGTAGAGTGAAGAATTCCCAGCTTTAGAATTTTCTGTTCTTCCAGAACTTCGTGAGATCCAGTACAGGATCAACAGAGGCTTGATGAGAGCAAGAAAAAGAGCCGCTGAAGTTGCTCACTGAGTCTGGCAGCATCTGTAGAGGGAAATGGACAATGCTTCAGGTCAGAATTCTTCAGCTGGACCAGTTTCATGAGAAAGTAGATTGTTACTTTAAACTCCTAAGACCTTCTGAAGTAACATAATTATAATGCCAGTTATGTCAGACAGCCTTGTTTTTTTCTCTACTTTAGGTTGGAGAAGGGTGTCCTCTAATTGAATTGACTTTATTTCTTACATGCTTCACATACATGAGGAGTAAATATCTTTACGTTACGTCTCCATCTAAATGAGCAACATTGAATCAAAGTAATTTATAACAATTTATAATAAATAGAACTGTCAATGTAATGTAGAATACACTCAAGTCAGCGTGAGTTCATCAGTCTGATGGCCTGGTGGAAGAAGCTGTCCCCGAACCCGTTGGTCCTGGCTTTTATGCTGCGGTACCACTTCCCGGATGGTAGCAGCTGGAATAGATTGTGGTTGGGATGACTTGGGTCCCCAATGATCCTACGGGCACTTTTTACACACCTGCCCTTATAAATGTCCTGAATCATTGGAAGTTCACATCTGGGCTATCCGCACCACTCTCTGCAGAGTCCTGCGATTAAGGGAGGTACAGTTCCCATACCGGGCATTGATGCAGCCAGTCAGGATGCTCTCAATTGTGCCCTGTAGAAAGTTCTTAGGGTTTGGGGACTCATACCAACTTCCACAACTGTCTAAGGTGAAAGAGGTGCTGTTGTGGCATTTTCACCACACAGCTGGTGTGTATTGACCACGTGAGGTCCTCGGTGATGTGTATGCCGAGGAACTTGAAGCTGTTTACCCTCTCGACTCCTGGTCCATTGATGTCGATAGGGGTTAGCCTGTCTCCATTCCTCCTGTAATCCACAACCAGCTTTGTTTTTGTGACATTGAGGGAGAGGTTGTTTTCTTGACGCCACTGTGTCAGAGAGATGACTTCTTCCCTGTAAGCCACTTTGTTATTGTTTGAGATAAAGCCAATCAATTTAGTGTCGTCGGCAAATTTAATTAGCAGATTGGAGCTGTGGGTGATGATGGGTCTACAGGGAGTCAAGGAGGGGCTCCTGTATTGAGAGTCAGAAGGTTGGAGGCGAGGGAGCCCACTCTTACAATCTTCCTGACAGGAAGTTCAGGATCCAGCTACACAAAGCAGGGTCAAGGCCGAGGTCTCTGAGCTTCCTGTCGAGCCTCAACGGAACTATGGTGTTGAACTGTTGTCCAAAAACAACATTCTCACATAAGTATCCTTCTTCTCCAGATGTGTAAGGACGGTATGCAGGGCAGGGGCTATTGCGTCATCTGTCGGTTGTGTCGGTAGGCGAATTGTAGGGAATCCAGGGGGACCGTGGTATAATAGATGACAAAGTGTGTTATTACAATAACAAGGTGCCGTTTAAATTAAACCAAATTTTGACGTTCAATTACATTAAAATATGTAGCTTTATTCATTTTTAATGAACATTTTAATATTACAGTGTTTCCCAGAAAAATTGTTTCAATTAAATATATTAGATGGGACATTTAGATTTGCAGTAACATAGTACACTAGTTATGTTTCCACATTAGTAATCCAAAGGATTGAACTAAATATCGGGAGATGGTAGTTTAAATTCCAACACATCAACTGGAGAACTTATGTTTAATTAAACAAAACTGTAATTAAAAAATAACTGTGAAGCTACTGGATATTGTTAAAAACCTTTCTTTTAGGGAGATTTGCTATGTTTACACCCTTCTGGCCTATAAGTGACCTCAGAGTCAGTAATGTGGTCAGTTGTTAAGCACCCTCTAAAATAGCCCCAAAATGCCACTCAGATCAATTAAGTAAGGACATTAAACGTGTCCAAAAACTGAAGAAATAAACGATCATTCAGCATACATTTAACCCTCACCTTTTTTTTATATATTCTATAAATTTGCAAACTTACAGGAAATACTTTTTAGTAGGAAAAAATCTCCAACCATTGCATGAAACATTTAAATACATGTATATTTTTGATAAATATATTAACGGCAAGTCAACACAAAATATTTAGGAATAAAGATAACATTATTTTACATAAACAAGAAAATCTGCAGATGCTGGAAATCCAAAGCAACAGTCACAAAACCCTGGAGGAACTCAGCAGGTCAGGCAGCATCTATAGAAAGAGTAAACAGCTGATGTTTCAAGCAGAGACCCTTCATCAGGACTGACGTGGAAGGGGGATGACACCAGCATAAAAAGGTGGAGGGAGGGGAAGGGGGCCTAGCTAGAAGGAGATAGGTGAAGCCAAGTGGGTGGGAAAGATAAAGGGCTGGAGAAGAAGGAATCTGAGAGAAGAGTGGACCATAGGAGAAAGGGAAGGAGGAGAGGACTCAGGAGAAGTGATAACCAGACGAGGAGAGATAAAAGGCCAGAGTGGCCTTTTGCCTCTTTATTTCACTTATGAATTTATTTTTATTTATGATTGCCTGTTTATGTCCAAGTGTATAAGGTAAGTGGTCCTTTAAATATGCACATCAATGCATATCACATTGTGAAGAATTTACATGGAATGCTTTCCAAGTTTGTAGTTGGAACAATTATGATTGTACCTTGTACTTAAAATATTTGCATTTATTACAAATATAACAAGGAATCATTTTCCATTTGAGTTAGGCTGAATATTTATCAACTATAAGTAGGAATTGTAAACTGCTTGCACAGAAAATAATCTCAGGGAGCCAATTCAGGAAGCTTAGAAGGATATTGGATTTATTGAATTTATTAGCCTCAGGCTGGGAGGGATGTAATGAAGCTGAAATATTACAAAATTCTCCAATTGTCATCACAGATCTCTTAATGGGAAATTATATCTCTGCGTGGTGACAGAAAGAATCACACAAAGTGGATCACATGGGTTTCTTCCCTCATCCATTGTGCAGGTGAGCAGAAGAAGGGTTTAATGTAGGATTAGAGTAAGTGGGTGGCAGATTGTCAGCGCATACCTATGAGTCGACGAATCTGCTTTCACGCTGTATCTCTACCACGCGAAGATGCAATAGATTACGACACATGTAAACTTCTTACATGACATAATGGCTATGAGTCTCTGAGCTCACTCCACCACAAAGACTTAAATATTTTGAAGATCTTTCCCGCCCGATTCTTCTAACCAGATGTAACACAATAATTGTTACTGCCTACAGAAATAATGATGATCACAGTATTTTGGGTGACATTTTATGAAATTTCTGGTTGCCTCTTGGCAAGTTATTAGATACAGCTGTTGTAGAGAGGTTTCCATTGAAAAACATTTGATTGTTGGTGGCTATAGATATGGTTGCTACATGTTTTAAAATAATTCACCATAATTTAAAAAATAATTATGAAAAAAATCTCTAATTGTTTGTTAATCTTTGGTTTGAGCACTTAATGTTGTAACTGTGGATTTGGCTTACTTCTGGTACTTTTAGAACTATACAGAACAGAGACAGGCCCTTCAGACCAAAAAGTCAGCCACTAATCATCAAGCTTTAATTTTTTTAGACATACAGAACCAACACGCATATCTCTGGAATGTGGGAGGAAAGCCATGCCGTTAGAGGGAAGATGTGCAAACCACAAAGGTAGCACCCGACATCAGGACGTCAGGCAGAAGCTCTACTATTTCCTCTTTCCTTCTGTTCTTCCCAACAACCATTCTGGTAACGTCCTTTGTGATGTTGAGAGAGTTGAGAGTTATTTTTAAATCAGTTTCCCAAATTCTGGAATGGACTTTATGCTAATAGCATCTTTTGTGGGAACAGTATATATGCTCTGGAAGAGATCATGGTTTCAAGTAAAAAGAGGACTACTTATGTTTATGCCCAACACCTTCGACCTCTAAATGCAAAAAGAAACTGCAGAATCTGAAATAAAAACATAAAATCTGGAAATACGTCATCTATGGAGAGAAAAACAGAGTTAACGTTTAAAGCTGATCGCCTTTCTGGCATTGCATTTACTCTTACTTAATGATTTTTAGATCTCCAAGTTTCCTCTGAAAACAATTTAAACATTTTCTGGCTCATACTTTAAAGAAAAACAAGGCAATATAAAATGTCTCACTAATTAGTAAATGCTATCTAAAATACAGTAGCAATGTTTATTCACTATAATTTACTGAATTTTCATTCTATGAATAAAGAATCAGCAAATTACAATGATTAAATAGATTGTATGCCATTATAATTTACTCACATTTCAAGCAAGCTAATTATTGACATTCCTATTGAGTGTTGCATTCAGGGTAATGAGTGCATCTACCCACTCCACTGATTTTACAGTGCAGAAAAAGCAGACCAGAACAAAGTACTTGAAGAATCTACACCAGGGGTGGGCAAACTTTTTGACTTGAGGGCCACAAAGGGTTCTGAAATTTGACAGGGGGGCCGGACCAGGAGCAGATGGACGGAGTGTTTTGGTAATACACCTCATAAGAGAAAATAAAATATCATGGGATATGTAGAAAACACGTGCTTTAATTTCAATTGAAAATGAACAAATGCATTACAACAAAATATCTGTCTTTGAAGTCCCATGGTATTTAGCTATTTATTGAAATGACTTTTAAAACACTGAAAATTAAATGAATAAAATACAGCTTTTTTAAATAGTAACAGTTATTATTTTAAAGCACTGAAAATTCTGTTATCCTTCAAGATACTATCATCATCACTCTCCTCTTGACTGTCTTTATTTCAAAAACGGTAGGAGATGCAGGTCTACTTGTCCTGCTCCTCCTTATTCAATTGTCCCCTGTGCCAAAACTCAACAACGACCCGCACAATGACAGAACAGTGAGAGCGCGCCAGTATGCGGAGCGCATTATTTGATCTGGAGCGCATTTTTTATTATGAGAACGTACTTGCACCTGCGCACTACTCATGTCCATCACTTAACAGAAATGACATGTAACATGTAAGGTTTATTGAAAAAAATATTTTCAAATGCATTTTTTACATAACACAACGAAGAAACTTATTTTTAATTTCAGTGGGAACAGTGTTGTTGGTCTCCCTTTTTAGCCAGCGCATCAAAGTCTGGATTTAGTTTTGTTGTGGCAATTTTCAGGATGGATCTGAGGTGTTGGTCAGTTAACTTGGATCTGTGGCTGGCTTTGTTGATGTTCATGACGCTGAACGCCTGTTCACACAAATAGGTCGAGCCGAACAAAGAGTAAAGTGCAAATGTGGAGTAATACGCTGCACCTCAACAAAGGTCAATGTGTAGCGGTGTGCTACATGCAGCGCTAAAATTACGTCACGGAGTTGGTAACTGCAGTCGAAGAAAAAAAACTTTATTCGAAATCCCCAGCCTCACTTTTAAGCCTCCCTCAACCTGCCCCCCTCCTGCGCAGAGGCTCCAAAGCTCTGTGCTCGCAAATCCCTGCAGGCTATCTCCCTTAGCCGGAACGCTGGCTAATTGTGAGCCGGTTCGGATGTGCCAGTAAATGGGTCGCCACAAATGTATATAGAGTGCGTCATCTATTGGGAAAACGCCAGAATTGCGGGGAAAAAACGTTAACAAGGTTTATTAATATAATTTCATCAAGTTCTGCGGGCCGGATTAAAAAGCTTAACGGGCCGCATATGACCCACGTGCCGTAGTTTGCCCATGCCTGATCTACACAGTCTGTTTTATTTATAATAAAGTGATCAACACAGAACATATAATAAAACCAGGTTTAAAAAAAAAACTATACCTTTTGCAAATTCGCACAATGCCTTTAGTCATACACCTAGTCAGGAAATGAAACATCAGAAACTGCAGTAGGAAATAAAAATATTTTAATTGCACACAAGAAATGTTCTTCTTAACAATCATAATCTTGAGTTTTTTGGGTAAATATTAAATTTCTCATTAATTTGGTAAAGAAAGTGGATTCCTCTTTTGCAGACAGCAAATCAATGCCAGGTTAATTGTCAATACTAAATATGAACATGATTGCTGGATCTTCAATTGGGGAATCAGAGAGGGCAGATGACATCAGCGTCTAGTGGGGAACACTTTGGATCTAGTGGATATAATTCCATTAGTTTCAAGATAATTCTGGAGAAGGATAGTAATGGTTCTTGTGTTGAGATTCTAAATTGGAGAAAGTCCAATTTTGAAAGCATCAGAAAGGATCTGGCATATACAGTAGCGCCAATATCTCCGAACCTCCATCCAATTAATTAAGGTTAATATAAGTAAGGTTTAGGAAAAGACAATTCAACTCATGTGAAAATGTTGAATAAAAGGTCTCCAAGTTCCTTCAAATTTAACTGAAGGATCAAAAACCACACTTCTAATTTTTTCTAAACTCAAACAAGAAATAGTTTGAGAAAACCACTGAAATACAGTTGGAGGATTAATTTCTTTCCAATTCAATAAAATAGATCTTCTAGCCATTAATGTAACAAATACAATCATTCGTTGAGATGAAGCGGATAAACGATTATTATCCGTCATTGGTAAACCGAAAATTGCAGTAAGAGGATGCAGTTGAAAATTAATATTTAAAACTCTTGAAATTGGATGGAGGTTCGGAGTTATTGACGCTACTGTATATGTACTTAATATTATTCAATGGCCAATGTTGGTTAGCGTTTTTTTTTGTTTTTTTTCTCTCTTTTTTTGGGGGGTTTTTCTTTTTTTTCTCTTTTTACTTCTTTGTTCATTAATGTTCTGAGTTTGAGAGGTTATATATTTTTACTATTACATATCTGAATGTCTATTTAAACTATTAATTATGTACTCTCAAACATTTTGTATTCATGTTTCATTTATGTTTGTTTAAAACTAATAAAAAGATTTTAAAAGAAAGAAAGGATCTGGCAAGTGTGGATTGGGATAGATTATTTTCTGTCAAAGGAATGATTGCTAAGTAGGAGGCCTTTGAAAGTGAAATATTGAGAGTATAGAGTTTGTGTGTTCCTGCTAGAATAAAAGGCAAAGCTAACAGGTTTGGGCAATCTTAGTGTTTGAGGGACATTGAGTTCCCAGTTAAGGAGGTGGGGCATTGCAGGTATAAGCAGCAAGGAAAAATTGAGGTGATGGAAGAGTCTAAGATATGTAAGAAAACACTCAAGAATGAAATCAGAATGGTTAAAAGACGTTGTTAGTCTGACAGACAAGGTGAAAGAGAATCCCAAGGCTTCTACAGATATACAGTATTAAGAGCAAGAGGTTAGGAAGGGCCAAAATTGGTCCTCTTGAAGATCAGCATTGTCATCTATGCATGGAGCCAAAAGTAACAGGGGATATCTTAAAATGGATATTTTGCATCTGTATTTACTTGGGACATGGACACAGAGTTGATAGAACTGAGGTAAAATAATAGCAAGGTCATGGACTGTATCGGGATTAAAGAAGAGGAGATGCTTGCCATCTTGATGAAAATTAGGATGGATAAGTTCCCAGGGCCAGACAAGGTGTCTCCTCGGACCTTGTAGGAAGCTAGTGCAGAAATTACAGGGGTTCTAGCAGAAGTATTTAAAATGACTTTACCCACAGGTGAAGTGCCAGAGAATATCTAATGTTCTATTGTTCAAGAAAGAATCAAAAAACAAGCCAGGAGATTAGAGGTCAGCGTATTCTGAGGGATCGTTTATGTCAGCATTTGGATAGACGGACTGATTAGGGATAGTCAACATGTGTGTATGTTGTGGCCAAACAATCTTCTAGAGCTTGAGGTGATCAGGAAAGTTGATGAATGCAAGGCAGTAGACTTTTAGCAAGGCCTTTGATGAAGTCCCATGTGAGGCTGTTTCAGAAGGTTCAGTCACATGGCTTTCAGGATGAAATAGTAAATTGGATTCAACATTGGCTTAGCAGAAGAAGCCAGAGAGTGGTAGTAGATGGTTGCCTCTCTGCCTGCCGGCCTATCACTAGTGGAGTGTGGCAAGGATCGGTGCCGTGTCTGTTTTTGTTTGTCATCTATAGGAACAATCTGGATGATACAATGGTAAACTGAATCTACAAATTTGCAAATGACACCAAGATTATGGTCCTAGTGGACAGCAAGTAAGGCCATCAAAGCTTGTTACAGGATCTGGACCAGATTGAGAAATAGGCTGAAAATGACAGATGAATTTTATGCAGACAAGTGTGAGATGTGGCACTTTGGGAGGACAAACTAGGGTAGGAGTTGCACAGTGAGTCGCGGGACACTGTGGAGTGTGGTAGACCTGAGGGATCTATGAATATAGATCCATAGTTCGTTGAAAGTGTTGTCACAGGTAGACATGATGATAGAGAGAGCTTTTGGCACAGTGACGTTCGTAAACCAAAGCACTGAGTACAGCTGTTGGGATGTTTATGTTAAAGTTGTTCAAGATGTTGGTGAGGCCAGATATTATGTACAGTTCTGGTCACTTTCCTACAGGAAAGACATCTATAAGATCGAAAGAGTACAGAGAATATTTACAGGATATTGCTGGGACTTAAGGACCTGAGTTATAGGAAAAGATTGGGACTTCATTCCCTGGAGTGTAGGAGAATGAGGGGAGATTTGATAGAGGCATACAAAATTAAGAAGGATATAGATAGGGTAAATGCAAGCAGCCTTTATTCCACTGAGGTTGGGCGAGTCAAGAACTAAAGGTCACAGGTTAAAGATTAAAAGTGAGGTATTCCCTGAGAGGGAAAAACTTACTTGTTCAGAGGGTGATGCACATGGGGAACAAGCTGCCAGCATAAGTGGTCGATGTGCATTAGGGTGCAACGTTAAAGAGAAATTTGGATAGATACTGTATGGGAGGGCAATGGATGGCTATGTCGCAGATGGATGGGACTAGGCAAAATAATAGTTCAGCATAGACTAAATGGACCGTACTGTGGCTGTAGTGATACATGACTGTGACTCTATAACATATTTTTCTTAGTGTAATGTGTATTGGGAAGGACTGGCTACATGGAATTTGGTCACAGATTAAACATGACTTCAGTAATTGAGAAAGTAGACAAATAGGGGCTGAATGGCCTCCTCTGTTCTCCCTAGCTTATGAATTAACCCAACAATGGTTTTGCTGAAGGTGATGCTTTACAATGAAAATCCACCACAAAAGAGACTTTTAGGTATATTTTGAAAGTGGAAACCTTTGTCTTGTCTCTCACTGTAAGGGTTTTGCTGACAGTTTTAATGACACAAAATCATCTCCTGCCTCTCAGTCACTGAGGAAAGCCAGCTTCCAGTGTTACGAACCCCGTAACTGGGTCACTTACCAGCAAAGATAGAGAGGTCCATTGAAGTCTGATGGTACTATTTTTAATAGTATTTATTGGTAAAAATACACAAAAATAATATCAATGCAAACATACAGATAATATACGTCGTCAATACTAAATCTAAAAGTGTGGGTATAATAATAATCAGTAGGAAATAAGCTCTATCGTTGTCTAGGGGATAATGTATTGTCCGATGGAAATATAAAAGTCACTCAGTTCATTCAGGCTGCAGTCTTTGATTGGAGTCAAGAGAGAGATTTTTAGAAACTTGCCAGCTTTTCCTTTTTATGATGTTGATCCTTCGAGAGTTCCCTTGGTGTAGCTGGTCACGTGTGGCCACTCCTTTTGCTAAGCCGTTCTTCCGTGGTAAGGCCCCAATCCCCAGGCAAGGGAAAAGGACGCACACGAACCCTCCACCGACTGTCGCTATTAAACGCTGTCACTGGATTTCTAGCGTTTCTCCTGGTGCGTCTGAAGGGGTTGTTCCCCAGACCCTCTTTTATCCTTACTCATGGGGTCTCAGATGTCAATCAGGTTGGGATGATGCAATCCCTCAACCAGCCCACTCTGGTCATTCCCTGAGGGCTTCAATGAATAGTACACAAGTCCGTCTCCAAGAGACAATGGCCGTTATCCGTGGCTTTGTATCGCTGAGGCCAGGACCCACATTCCAAACCCTTGTGGATCCTGCGTGTCTCTCTCTCATTTCCTGGGTCCCAGACCCGAATTAATAGCGATCTTGCGATTCTCACAAAGGAGGGGGCTACTATAACCCCTCAGAGTTGTGGCACATTCATAACACCAGGAACAAACAGATTATCTTTATTTCTGCAGAAGACACAGGTTTTACATAATGATGTTCATGGGCCATGTTTAGAGTTGGGACAAATTTGATGAACTTGCTGTATCCAAATCCTCCCAGTTTCACAGACACCCAAGGAGAAGAAAATACATAGACTTCAAGATATTTCCCCAAAGAAAACATTTGGGAAATGTACATGAGATGAGCAGTTAAACATTCATGGCATATTAAAAAATTGTTCTCTCTCTTGCAGAGACACTGCATCCTCAACATCTCAACATCTTTGAGATTATATATCTTCTCCACTAGAGAAAAAGGGAGCTGTTTACACACATACCCTCCTACATAGCTAATGTCCAAACAATTATGCCTACCAATATCAGTGTGTGTAAACCCACCTGCTGAGCTAAAAATCAGCCACCAAAGTATGCATGTTCCTGTGGAATCAGCTGCCCAGTTCACCGTCCTATCATTGTTTGGATCTCCCTCCATCAGATTAATGAAATAAGGAAGTATCCCAAACTAAAAAACAGGACAAAGCTGTATGTAATACATTGGGATAGAATCATCTGTCTTATCATAGGATGTTTTGGTGTGAGAAGAGTAAACATATCCTCAGTGTCCTGGAGACATTTGCAGCTTGAAAATGCCACTTTTGTTGGGCCAACAAGTTTTACCCCATGTCTATACTTTATCCGGCCAGCAAATATATGACCATGAAGATTTCTAAAGGGAGGACAAAGCAACCGTTGCTGAAAGGGAAGTCAAAGTCAGCATAAAAGCAAAAGAGAAGGCATATAATATAGCACAAGTTGAGAGGGATTATAAATCAGCCATGATGGACTGATACAGCAGATTTGATGAGCTGAGTGGCCTAATTCTGCTCTTAAATCTTATGATCCGCACAGAACAGGTAAACATTTGAAATTCAACACTTGTCAATTAAGGAAGTGTATCTTGCAGAAGGCAATTTTCATCACTGGACATCCCAGGTGCAGCAACTCCTTGAGGACATTGTCCGGTTTTCCAATCTCCTTTATAGAAAGTTCAGAGACTTAGATTGCAGAACACGCCCTTTATGTTTCCTCCTCGTCCTCACTAACAACAATCAGGTCTTTATGTTCTTCTCTTTCTTTCACATATTCTGCCCGTATCTTCTCCAGCTCCCTCAGCTCAGCTTTGAGCTTCTCCAGATGTGCAGTCCGTCGATTCCGAAGCAGCCTCATGGGGAACGGGTTCATTTCAACAAAAGCAATGTTCATCAGTTTCCTGTGGGTTGTCCGAAAGACATTGAAGATTAGTGACAGAACAGAGGACCATGTTCATACAATGCCACTTATGACCTCAGGATATCCCAAAGTGCTATGCAGTCAATAATATGTTTTTTTAGATTATGGACAAGGAACCCAGTATTCGGTTTGTGCACAGTAAGCATTCATGGGCAGCAGATGATGATGACTAATTGTCAGTTTTCAGAGCACTGATTGAACAATAAATATTGACCCAGGACGCAGTGGAATAGAATATTAAAAATTCCTGAGAAGAGACAAGGACACACTGCCTCATTCATATGACAGTGCAGCTTTCAATTCAGTGCTGTACCAACCTAGACTTCTGAACTTGAAATTAGAGGAGGGTGAGACATTGAATCGTACGTGTTGCCTTTCACTCTCGGATTAGATACAAAAGGACGAGTGGTGTAGTGCCACAAAGTTTGGAGCCCAACTCAGCACTGCAACATCAGAGTAGGTGCTTCTTTTTTTGCATAAGCCTCCAAACCAAGGCATGTCTTAGTTTAACATCTCACCCATTAAACTGATCATTTCTTCATATCCTGCAACCTATAGCTTCTGCCTATTGACGTAGGTATAAAAAACCATTCCAATATTTAAAGGGCAAATAGCAACTTAAGAAATTTAAATAGACAATAGACAATAGGTGCAGAAGTAGACCATTCGGCCCCTCGAGTCTGCACCGCCATTCTGAGATCATGGCTGATCATTCACTATCAATACCCAGTCCCTGCCTTGTCCCCATATCCCTTGATTCCCCTATCCATCAGATATCTATCCAGCTCCTTCTTGAAAGCATCCAGAGAATTGGCCTCCACCGTCTTCCGAGGCAGTGCATTCCACACCTCCACAACTCTCTGGGAGAAGAAGCTCTTCCTCAACTCTGTTTTAAATAACTGACCTCTTATTCTCAATCCATGCCCTCTAGTACTGGACTCTCCCAACATCTGGAACATATTTCCTGCCTCAATCCTATCAAATCCTTTAATTATCTTAAACGTTTCAATCAGATCCCCTCTCAATCTCCTCAATTCCAGCGTGTACAAGCCCAATCTCTCCAATCTCTCTGCGTAAGACAGCCCTGCCATCCCAGGAATCAACCTAGTGAATCTACGCTGCACTTCCTCAATTGCCAGAATGTCCTTCCTTAAACCTGGAGGCCAAAACTGTACACAATATTCCAGGTGTGGTCTCACCAGGGCCCTGTACAAATGCAAAAGAACATCCTTGCTCTTGTATTCAATTCCCCTTGTAACAAAGGCCAACATTCCATGTGCCCTCTTCACTGCCTGTTGCACTTGCTCATTCACCTTCATTGACTGGTGAACTAGGACTCCTAGGTCTCTTTGCATTTCTCCCTTACCTAACTCGACACCGTTCAGACAATACTCTGCCCTCTTGTTCCAGCTTCCAAAGTGGATAACTTCACATTTATTCACATTGAATGACATCTGCCAAGTATCTGCCCACTCACTCAGCCTATCCAAGTCTCCCTGTATTCTCCTAACGTCCTCTTCGCATGTCACACTGCCACCCAGTTTAGTATCGTCAGCAAACTTGCTGATATAGTTTTCAATGCCCTCATCTAAATCATTGACATAAATCGTAAAGAGCTGTGGTCCCAATACAGAGCCCTGTGGTACCCCACTAGTCACCTCCAGCCAGTCTGAGAAACACCCATTCACTGCTACCCTTTGCTTTCTATCTGCCAACCAGTTTTCTATCCATGTTGAAACCCTGCCCCCAATGCCATGAGCTCTGATTTTACTCACCAATCTCCTATGTGGCACCTTATCGAATGCCTTCTGAAAATCTAGGTACACAACATCTACTGGCTTACCCTCGTCTAACATCCTTGTTACACCCTCAAAAAACTCCAACAGATTAGTCAAGCATGATTTGCCCTTGGTAAATCCATGCTGGCTCGGCCTAATCCTATTTCTGCCATCAAGATGTGCCACTATTTCGTCCTTAATAATGGACTCAAGCATCTTCCCCACGACTAACGTTAGGCTAACAGGGCGATAGTTCTCTGTTTTCTCCTTCCCTCCCTTCTTGAAAAGTGGGACAACATTAGCCACTCTCCAATCCTCAGGAACTGATCCTGAATCTAAGCAACATTGGAAAATGATTACCAATGCATCCGCAATTTCCTGAGCCACCTCTTTTAGAACCCTCGGATGTAGACCATCTGGACCCGGGGATTTATTAGCCTTCAGTCCTACCAGTCTACTCATCACAGTTTCTTTCCTAATGTCAATCCGTCTCAATTCCTCTGATATCTTATGACCCTGGCCCATCCATACATCTGGGAGATTGCTTGTGTCCTCCCTGGTGAAGACAGATCTAAAGTATGCATTAAATTCTGTTGCCATTTCCCTGTTTCCCATAACAATTTCTCCCAATTCATTCTTCAAGGGGCCAACATTGTTCTTAACTATCTTCTTTCTCTTCACATAGCTAAAAAAGCTTTTGCTATCCCCTTTTATATTCCTGGCTAGACTGAGCTCATACCTGATTTTTTCTCTCCGTATTGCTTTTTTAGTTAAGATCTGCTGTTCCTTAAAACTTTCCCAATCATCTGTATTCCCACTCATCTTAGCCCTGTCATACTTCTTTTTCTTTAATGCTATACAATCTCTGACTTCCTTTGTCAACCACTGTGGTCCCTTCCCCCTCTTTGAATCCTTCCTTCTCATTGGAATGAACTGCAATTGCATCTTTTGTATTATGCCCAAGAATATCTGCCACTGCTGATCCACTGTCTTTCCTGCCAGGGCATCCGCCCATTTAACTTTGGCCAGCTCTTCCCTCATGGCTCCGTAGTCTCCTTTATTTAATTGCAACACTGACACCTCTGATCTGCCCTTATCCCTCTCAAATTGTAGATAAAAACTTATCATGTTATGATCACTACTTCCTAATGGCTCCTTTACTTCAAGATCACTTATCAATTCCTGTTCATAAACCAACATGATTCACAGGATCACTAAGTTTGACACCAAACTTCTTAAGGAGATCTTAGGGTCACCAAGCAAGTGCAAGAGTCCTTCCCTTTAAAGAGAACAATGCAATTATGGACTGGTAGGACTGTAGGACTGGTTTTGATAAACGTGCACAGTATTAGCCCATCTAATCTCACCTTTCCAGAAAAAAACAATTCACCAATGTGACATTCAATATCCTCCTGAACAGTGTGCAATAAATCAGTATTAAATGCTCAAAGACAAAGTGCCAACAACCATGTCATTATTATTTCCCTCTAACCCTGGGTTTCCCAATCTGGGGTCCACAGATTTCTCGATTAATGGTGGGCAGGTTCATGGCAAAAAAAAAGGTTAGGAACCCATGCTCTATAGGAGCTTTTAGCTCATTGGCAGATCAAAATTTCTGATTAACTTCATTTGCTAAGTTTAAACAGCGCAGGATTTAATCTCATCTTAAGTTTGGTCCAGAGCTTTGGGTGAGTGATCTAGTAAATTTACATGCATGTGAACTTAAACAGGGGCAGAAGACAGCCATAAAGATATCAGCTCCACCATTAAAATCATTGTTATCTGACCTTTGCCTTGTAAATCTCAATTTACCCCCATCTAAAATCTACCAATTTCAGCTTTGAATATACATGGCCTCTATAGCTACATGGAGCAGAACATTTGAAATAGCCATACATCTTTGCAAGTAGTCCTCCTCATCATTATCCTGAGTGTATGCTTCCTAATTATAGATTCTCCCACCAAGGGAAATGTGCTCACTGAATTGCCTTCTCAAGCTCTCTTTTAGCTTGCAGGTTTCTGCAAGATTACTTCTCATTCTCCTACAGCTCCTAAAAGCAAACTGCTGGAGGGTCAAATGGCCAGGTAGCATCTGTAGAGGGAAATGGACAGTTGGTGTTTCGGGTCAAAACCCATATATCTGAGCTCAAGCAAAATCAGTGCCTGCGCCACTTCCCAGGGAAGTCAAACCCACAGCAAGGAAGGGAATCGTTGTGACTGTACAGTGAGGTAAACCCTTCCCTTTGGATTGGTTGGTGATCATGAATGAAGCCCAAGGAAAAAGGAAGAAAATAATTATCTTTAACCAGAAGAACCAGGTCCTCCCTGACCATATTTGCTAATCATACAGTACATTCTCTTTGACACCAGCATCTCCAGGTTACAGACACTTTTTCAGGGAAATACTTGGGGCATTATCAATAAGAACTTTAAAAAAAATTATTTGCAATTTCAGCTAAGTTTTTATTTAAGTCAAGAGTGGTTCTTACTTTCCCTCAGAAATGCTTTTGGACAGGCATTGCAGGTAATTGTAAATTGTAAGGTGGTCATGAAGTTTGAGAATTTCTTCCTCGTGATATCTAAAAATCGCCAGCGCATACCGGAATATAACCTGAAACACAAGAGAGAGCATGTATTGGTCTCAGTGAATGTGACTCTGCTACAGATCCACAGCAAGGAAGTGACCTGCAAGGTAGTCCGGAACATTTGTGCTGTATCTTCCCATAGCCAGAACTCATTGCACCACAATAAAACACATTAAACAAACATTGATTACAGAGGGAGGCTAGTGAATGTGTATATAGATATGTAACTATTTGCAGAAGTTCTAGTTTGCGACATTAGAATATTAAGTCTGCATGTATGCGTGTTTGAGAGGTCAGCTGTGATTACTCATACCTATCCATCATTACGGCCTTCAGGTGAATCCACGTGAGGCCCTCTGTTGGTCAGAGGCGACCATGGATGTTGTGTCCCATCTATCTACATGATATGCAAGCCAGGGCAGTACGAAGTGGAGGGCAAACTATTGACTATGTAGCAGGCTCCACCTCTCCATGCAACTGATGAATCCAAAGGAACAGCAGAGACCGATACCGTTTGGTACCAGCAGCATCACAGGAGTTGCCAGTCAGCACTGAACTCAATGTAGGACTGCCTTCAGGACTCCAGCTCCAGAGTTCTCCTCAGGGCTTACTCCCGAAGCATTCCTCACAAGTTGGTATAGCCGCAAGGCAGTGGAGGTTTGGGATTAGAGTTTTCCTCCTCCTACGTGAGCTGCCAACCTGCATTTGCACTTTCTCCTGTCAGTAGAAACAGTTCCACTGGGCGTAGGAACAAAGCCACACGTGAAGGCCAACAGCTGGACTTGTTTGTCAGAGGCTGTTTGAGATGCACGCCATTGGGAGCATTTATCCCCACTACCAACCCTCCAACCCTACGGAACTTTAGTTAACATGTAGTTATAGCAAAATACGGACAGTGCCCTTGAAATTCCTTCATATAATTAAATAAAGTGTTGCTTTGATGTTGAATATCAGCTAAACCCAGAGAAACATTATTACAAACATTTCCAGGGATCCCAGCATCCATCAGTAATATCAACTCCTGTCATTTAGTGGAATGTCTTTTTTCAATGTAAATACCACGCCCCCCCCCCCCCCCGAAATGGCAGCGACAATTGCAGACCAAAATTTTTTTTCATTGTTATTTTCAACCTCTCTGGCTTGAAAAAATACATCTCCATTTAATTATAAAACCACTGAGTTCAGTTAGTTCCTGCAAGTGTGCTGCTTTAAGGAACCACCACTCAATTTGCAATTTATGCTTCATCTGAGATCTGAGACTTCCTCCAACTTCAAAGAGATCATAGAACAGTAGAGTACAGGAACAGGCTGTTAGATCGTTGGGCATTTGGTAATCCTTTCTGCTGCACAACATTCACATTCTGAATGTTCATGTGCCTATCTCAGAGTCTCTTGAACACCTCCATCGTATTTGTTTCCACCAGCATCCTGGCGGCACATTCCAGCAACTATTACTCTGTGTAAAAAGAAGTTGCCCCACTATCTCCTTTGAACTTACCTTAAACACATGTCCTCTGGTATTAACCATTTCAACTCTGGCTATCTATTCAGTACCTCTTTAAACTTCTTCAAATCCTCCCGCCTCCCCACCCCGGCTTCTGCCACTCCAGAGAAAACAACCCAAGTTTTCCTAACCTCGTGCCCTCTAATTTAGGCAGCATCCTGGATCATCAGCACTTTCAATTTGGAAAATAGGCAATAAAAGCTGTTTGTAACAACACTTCATCTAAAAAAAAGCCCTGATTTTGATAGTACCTTTGTTCCCTCATAGAGGAATGCATCCCAGACCCGGAGAAGGATGTCACTCAGCAGGCTGTCCACAAAGACCACGAGGAACCAGTTGAAAGTGATATATGAAAGATCCACATTGTACTGATCTAAGTGGGACACAAGCCTAGGCATCTTCTCTGACAACAGATCCTTAAACACTCTCTGGTCAACCTGTAACAATGGGACAAATAACATTATTTTTTATTACATTTACAATCTTTTACAAAATGAAGTCTAATACTAATGCTTGATTTTATTTCCATATTTATAGTATGGCCTACTCTGTCCCAAAGCTAACTAACAATAATTGAGCCTTAACATTGTCATCTTTCTTGCCACCATGAAGAACATTAAAACTGACGCAAAAAGAACTGCTAGTTGTGACTATTTTCTCCAGTGAAGGTCACCTGAAAGATGTCTTTGAAATGACAAGGGGAGTTTGATAGAACAGACATCGGGACATCAATCGTTAAATGTAAAATTGAAGGCGGTATCTGAAAGCTGACAATGAAATAACTGGATTCTTGCAAAAAAATCCATTTAGTTCACCTTGCAGCACAATAATGTAGTGGTTTACAGTACAACACTTCACAGGCAACACACACAAAATGCTGGTGGAACGCAGCAGGCCAGGCAGCATCTATAGGAAGTACAGTCGACGTTTCAGGCCGAGACCCTTCATCAGGAATAAGTGAAAGAAGAGATAGTAAGAAATTTTAAAGTGGGAGGGGGAGGGGGAGGGGGAAATGTGAAATGATAGGGGAAGTCAGGAGGGGGAGGGATGAAGCTAAGAGCTGGAAAGTTGATCAGCAAAGGGGATACACAGCTGGAGGAGGAAGAGGATCATGGGATGGGAGGCCTAGGGAAAAAGGGGGAGGGAAGCACCAGAGGGAGATGAACAGGCAAAGAGTGATTGTGAGAGGGACAGAGAGAGAAAAAAATAAAGAAAAAAAAAATGGGGGGGGTAATAAAGAAATAAGGGATGTGGGTAAGAAGGGGAGGAGGGGCATTAACAGAAGTCAATGTTCATGCCATCAGGTTGGAGGCTACCCAGACAAAATACAAGATCTTGTTCCTCCAACCTGAGTGTGGCTTCATCTTGACAGTAGAGGAGGCCATGGATAGACATATCAGAATGGGAACGGGACGTGGAATTAAAATGTGTGGCCACTGGGAGATCCTGCTTTCTCTGGCGGACAGAGCATAGGTGTTCAGCCCTGAATGGGGCCCTGTATGGTGGTGAGGGAGGAATTGTAAGGGCAGGTGTAGCACTTGTTCCCCAGACAGTCCCTCCAGGTGAGGTGATGCTTCACTCGAGAGTCAGCTGGTGTGGTATACTGCGTCTGGTGCTCCCGGTGTGGCCTTTTATATATTGGTGAGACCTGACACAGACTGGGAGACCGTTTCGCAGAACACCTACGCTCTGTCCGCCAGAGAAAGCAGGATCTCCCAGTGGCCATACATTTTAATTCCACGTCCCATTCCCATTCTGATATGTCTATCCATGGCCTCCTCTACTGTCAAGATGAAACCAAACTCAGATTGGAGGAACAGCACCTTATATTCCATCTAGGTAGCCTCCAACCTGATGGCATAAACATGGATTTCTCTAACTTCTGTTAATGCCCTCCTCCCCTTCTTACTCCATCCCTTATTTATTTATTTATCACCCCCCTTTTTTCTCTCCCTTTTTTCTCTCTGCCTCTCTCACAATCACTCCTTGCCAGCTCTCCATCTCCCTCTGGTACTCCCCTCCCCCTTTCTTTCTCCCTAGGCCTCTCGTCCCATGATCCCCTTCCCTCTCCAGCTCTGTATCCCTTTTGCCAATCACCTTTCCAGCTCTTAGCTTCATCCCTCCCCCTCCGGTCTTCTCCTATCATTTCGCATTTCCCCCTCCCCCTCTCAAATCTCTTACTATCTCTTCTTTCAGTAAGTCCTGACGAAGGGTCTCAGCCCGAAACATTGACTGTACTTCTTCCTATAGATGCTGCCTGGCCTGCTGCATTCCACCAGCATTTTGTGTGTGTTGCTTGAATTTCCAGCATCTGCAGATTTCCTTGTGACAACACTTTACAGTACAGGTAACCCAAGTTCAATTCCACCGCTCCCTGTAACAGGTGTGTATATTCTCCCCGAGACCGCATGGGCTTCCTCCAGGTGCTCCAGTTTTCTCCCCACAGTCCAAAAGCGTACCAGTTGATAGATTAATTGGTCATCGTAAATTGTCCCATGATTAAATTGGGCTTGAAGGGCCAGAAAGGCCTATTCAGTGCTGTATCTCAATAAGTAAATAAGTTTATCATGGAAGAACACCTAACATATTTAGCCAATGTGCCTTGCACACATAATTCATATCAATATAGTTAATCTTACGCTGTCCCTGGAAAGGGCTAGCAAACCAGTCAGATCGAGGGACAAAACAAAAAGGATGGGCAATAAATACAATACCCACAATCGCCACCACATCTCATGAATGAGAAAATAACTCTATCTCAATCCCCAAAAATGGGCTTCTCAAAGCTCATTTACCATTCTCCCCAAGAAGTTAACACTACAAGGCTTAAAATGTAGTGATGCATGACAGTTTCACACCTGGGAGCCTGTGAGAGTTTTGCTGTAGTAATCTTCTGGCATGATGCAGTCAATAATAGCCACCAGGCACCAAAAGGCATCTTCTTCCTCCTGCAGCACCAGCAATGCAATTGCAGCCAGTCTGGAAAGCAATTTAATTTGATATTCAATTATTTAACCAACATTTTCTTCCCTCCCTTCTATTACTAACTGCTTTTCTGCTCCAGAGTTTCATCCAAGATTCAGACAGAGAAGAACTTATGAAAGTGCAAAAACTTTATTAGGTTTGAAATACAGCAGCTAGTTTGTACACAGTAAGCTCCCTCAAGCAGAAAAGTGACCTTCTGATCTATTTAATCATGATTTTGGTTGAAAACTAAATATTGCCCAGAATCCCAAGTGTAACTTGGCTATGCTGTGCAAAACAGCATAATAAAATACTTTACTTTCATCTGACAGAGCAGACAAGGCCTCATTATAATATCATTACTGATATTCTTCTGTACATTTCAGTTCCCCCAACCTTCCCTTAAATCCATTTCTCCTGAAATGAACAGAATCAATGGGACTTGTATAGTTGGAGCTCTTCAGCTGACCAATTTCCATCTACAGCAACCTAGAGCTCGAGCAAAATTTTGCTGTCCAAACTTCCACAATCCAGTTCACTGATTACTCTGATCAATGGTTTTGTTAAATTTCAAATTGCTGACCTAATGTTCACATCCTTTGCTCAGCTATCTCCTCTTTTATAATTGCTTTCAGAGATCTCTATGTCCAAGTCTGGCCTATTGTGTTTCAATTACTTCTTTAGCAGGTAGCGACGATGACTAAGCTCCAATCTCTCAAATTCCCTCCCAAAACCTCCTTTCTTTAACAGACCTTTGGCCACACCAGTGAATCATCTTAGCAGGTTTTATGATGTCCCAGACTTTAGAAGTTGGTGTTGCTTTCAATCCCGTCCACAAGTTTCACTTTCAAGTAAGTGGCTGATGCCAATTTACAGCTCAAGAGGAAAATACACAAGGGTGGATCAGACTGCGACCCATAGATGCATTCCTTCACTGCTGCTCACTATTGTGATTGAGAAGGGAATGAGATCATACAATTTGCTATTTGTTTGCAATGTACACATAAACTGGAGTCAGCACTGATTAAATAGCATTATCACCTCTGCTCTGGACAGTTCTAGTTCCAACCTAAAAACTTGAGTACAAGTCTCCAGCCCAGCAACCCCATGTGTTACTGAGTGAGCATATTTACATAGCTGTATGAGATATTAAACCAAGACCCTATCTACTGCTACAAATGAATGCAACACATTTCAAAGAGCTTGTTGTGTAGAGACAGGATGTTGCATTTCCCAATTTGCAGTAGTGAGTAAGCTTTTAATCAGAAGAGGAAACTCAAGGGCTGTGAATGTGACCAGGAGGTTTACAAGGGCGGGATGGTAGATTTTAGTAAAGCCTTCAACAACCCTCTACATGGTGAACTGAGTAGGTAGTAGGAGGTGACGATGACAATGAAGGGTTGTTTTTCCAAATTAGAGACCCGTGATCAATGCTCTGCTGTAGGGATCAGACTGGGACCTGTTTTTTTGTCATATATTGATAAATTTGGGTGAAAATGCAATTGTTGAATTAATAAGTTTGAAAATAATGCCAGAATTGTGAGGAAAGTTATCGAAGGTACACAGTGAATGGCAGGGCTCTGAAGAGAGCTTTTAAGAGATTTCATGAGGCATTCAAAAATATAAGAGGCATAGATTGTACAGATAGCTGGTGTTTACTTCCCATGGTTATCATCTGTGGCTGGGCTTACATGCTATAACAGACTATAAAACAAAGTCAGGCAAGCATTACTGATAACGCATCACTTCTCCATGTTTACTGCATTCTATGCACATTTTGAATAGAAGAGAATGGGTATGTCATCATGCACCATGAGCACCTCCAGTGAAACTAAACCCACAATGAGCACTGCAAATGCAGGATCAGTCTTCAAGAGAATGAACCAGCAGAAGGCATCTGCCTGGACGGTGTCCCTGGCTGTGTCCTTTGATCCAGTGCAGATCAACTGGTGGGGGTATTTGCAGATACTTTAAACCTCTACCTCAATCAATTGTTCCCACCTGTTTTAAGACCACTATCGTCCTGGTAACCTCGGAAAAAACAAGATAATGTGCCTTACCAACTACCACCCACTGGCTCTGAGATCCAGGAAGTGCTTTGAGAAGCTGGTCATGACATGCATTAACTCCAGTTTTCCAGATAATCTCAATCCCCTACAGTTGGCCTACTGCTGAAACAGGCATACTGTGGATGCCTTCTCCCCGGCCCTGCACTCACCTGTGGAGCATCTGGATAGTAAAGACACCCATGTCAGACTATTGTTTACTGACCACAGCTCCATCTCCAGTACTCATAATTCCCAGAAAACCCAACATCAGACTCGGGGCCCAGGAAATCTATGCTTCCCTCTGCAATTGGATTGGTGACATTTTGACCAACAGACTGCAATCAGTAGACATGAAGCAACACCTCTGACATAGTTATTCTAAAATCTGGTGTTCCACAAAGTTGAGCTCTCAACCGCCTACACTATTCACTGTACACTCATGACTGCATGGCCAGATTATGCTCTTAAGTGCATCAACAAATTTCCAAATGATACCATCATAATGGCCCGCATCTCAAAGAGCTGTGAGTCAGAGTACAGAAAGGAGATAGAGAGCGTAGTAACATGTTGTCATGACAACAACCTTTTCCCTCAATGTTAGCAAAAGAGCTGGTCGCTGAGTTTAGGGGTGGGGGGGGCTGTGGGAGGTGGTGCACATGCTTCTGACTACATCAGTGTTCAGGTTGAGTGTTTCAAGTCCTAAGAGTCACATCACCAATAGCCTGTCCTGGTCCAACCATGCAAACAATGTCACAGCCAAGACAGCTTACTGTTTTTCTTCAGCCAGCTAAGGGAACTTGGCATGTCCCTATCAATCCATATCAATTTTTATCAAAGCATCATAGAAAGTATCCTATCAGGATTCATGTTTAGTAGAGCAACTGCTCTGCATGTGACTACAAGAAACTGCAGATAGGTGTGGACCCAGTTCAGCACATCCCGGAAACAACCTCTCCTCTATTGACTGGCTGCTACTTGTTGACCCAGTGCAGCAGCCAACATAATCAAAGACACCACCCACACCAGATGCTCTCTCCTCTCCCCGCTCCTCTTTTACAGGAGATACAAAAGCATGATAGCACATATCACCAGGTTCAAGGACAGCTTCTATCCTGCTGTTTTAAGCCTATTATATGGTTTCCTAGTGCAATAAAATGGACTTTCCACCTCTCATTCCACCTCATTATGATCTTGTGCCTCCCTTTTTACCTGCATTGCATTTTTTCAGTAGCTGTTGCACCTTATTCTGCATTGTTATTGTTTTACCTTGTTCAACCCCAATGCACTGTGTAATAATTTCATCCGTATGAATACTATTCAGAATGAGTTTTTCAATTTATTCAGTACATGTGGCAATAATAAATTCCAATGGTAGGCTTGTCCAAGAGGGCAGAGGTTTGAGGTGAGAGGGAGAAGTTTAAAAGGGTAAATTTCCAACCCCAACACCACCACTCACACCCAGTGTATCCAGAATGAGCTGCCAAAGGAAGGAACAATACTAACATTTAAGAAGCACCTGGACAGATACTTAAAGGCATGGAAGGACATGGATTGAAAACAGAAAAGTACGATTAATATAGGTAGGTAGGCATGGATGACATCAGTCAAATTTTCTATGTTTCTATGCTGTACAATTCAATAACAAATTAGCAGCTGTGTTTCTTCCTGCAGTGACCACCATTTAAAAGTACACATATTGACTCTGGGAAATCCTGAAAGTGAAGTGAAAAGTGCATTAAAAATTCCATCTTAAATAAAGACCTTGGAGACGAGGACAAGCAGCCAACCAATTGATTGCCCACACCTCCACAGGCTTTCCTATAAATGGAACAATAGCCCAGGATTGGTTTAATGCAGTTTGGGATTTTATCACATTGCTGAGCCCAGCCACTGTTGCAAATAATGCATGCAATCAGATCTGCAATTAATATGGGCTAGCGGATAGGTATGGAGAGATTTGATGGTCCAAGGGGTCTGTTACTACGATGCACAACTCTATTTTTTAAACCCAGTGCATCATTTAGGAAGGAGCCAAATAGATTAGTATTGGCCATATCCTATTTTAAGCTAGTGCAAGAGGCAGGTGGCCAAACCACAGAAACTGCAAAAAAACACAATGAGTGTGGGGAAAAGAGAGATTTCTGCCAATTATTTTTAACAGGGTGACTTACTAGGCTGCTTCAGATAGTAATTCATAGCCAACCACAGTAGGTCCAGAGCTGCAGATAGGCCAGAGTAAGGTCGATAGATTCACTTCCCTCAGGGAAGGCAGGTGGAGTCCATCTATGGCAAAGAGGGGGATATGTCACAATGTGAATACCTGTTCAGTCCTTGACAGTACCCAATATCCGGGTTTTGCCACGAGTACGCCAGCAGCACCCGACGCAGCTTCTGAACCATCTTGGAAGTGGGCGAGCTGAAATGTGTGTTATTGGTCAGTGTCCGTGGGAGGTCCAGCTCAATCTGCTTGGAAGCTGCCTGCTGTTTGTTCTTGCAAAGCTTCAACAGCTCCTGGTAATGGTTGCTACTGTATCGTTCCCTTATTTGCCGAACCCGTCTACTGGTGCACCACCTCCAAACGTGCCTTCGATGCTCCTTGGGAATGCCATTTCTGATCAGGTTCTTTAACTCTGGTGAAGGCACCAGTTCTCCAAAGGTCTTGCCAGAGAGGAGATTGTCCCATTTCACCTGGATGGTTTTCTCCTGGCCTTCCTGACTGACCATCAGGTTGTTAGATTTTCGTTCAAGAGCTTGGATTCTGGTTAAGATGCTGTTCTCCTGCACTGGAGAAGATACCAACTTGAATCCATAATCATCATGCTCACTTGGGGTTAGAGGGTGGGAACAAACAGATGGAGAAACAGCGTTTTAATGAATGTAGCTGCAAACGACCAACTAAAGTGATCAATAACACCAAATTGCAAATGCATTACCTAACTTAACAAGTCCTTCACAGTAACATTAACAACTAAACTTAACTGCAAGCCACATAAGGAGATATTAGGGGAAAGATTTAAAGGGGACTGCAGGAGAAAGTTCCCCCCAATGATAGTCATCAATATTTGATACAAGCTGAGAAAGCGGTAAAGGCGGCTACTATCACAATATTTTTTTTAAACATTATTGTGATGTAGCAGATAAAGAGAAAGGCTATCAAAGCTTGCAGCCTGATCTGGACCAGCTGGAAAAATGAGCTGAAAAATGGCAGGTGGAATATAATGCAGACAACTATGAGGTGTTGTATTTTGGGAGGACAGACGAGGTTAGGATATAAACAGTGAGCATTAGGACACCAGGTTGTGCAGTAGAACAGGGGGATCTTGGAATACAGATCCATCATTCTGTAAAAGTGGCAGCACAAGAAGATCAGGTCAGAAAGGGAACTTTCAGCACATTGGCCTTCATAAATCTAAGTATGGAGTATAAGAATTAGGATGTTATGTTGAAGTTATATAAAATGTTGGTGAGACTAAATTTGGAGTACTGTGTGCAGTTCTGGTCATCTATAGTATTTACAGGGAAAAATATAACGTAATTCAAAGAGTACAGAGAGGATTTACAAGGATGTTACCGGGACTTGATAACCTGAGTTATAGAGAAAGGTTGAATATGTTTGAACTTTACTCCCTGGAGTGTAGGAGAATAAGGGGAGATTTGATGGAGATATACAAAATTATGAAGGGTAAATGCAAGCAGGCTTTTTCCACTGAGGTCAGGTGAGACTAGAACTAGAGGTTATAGCTTAAGGGTGAAAGGTGAACATGTGGGGAAGTTTCTTCATTCAGAGGGAGGTGAGAGTGTGAAGTGAACTGCCAGCCCAAGTGGTGGATGCAGGTTCAATTTCAACACTTAAGAGAAATCTGGATAATTACATGGATGGGAGTGGTACAGAGGGCTATTGTCCAGATGGGGGTCAAGGGGACTGTTATTACTGCCTGTTAAGCTCCTGGCATTTAGGACAGCAATGTCAGTCTTCCATCTCGGGTGATGTTCAGGGCTTCCTTCATCATGTCAGTAGCTTCCCTGCATTTTCCACTACTGTCAGTCATGCAAGTCCCAGGTGGAGATTTAGGAATACCATCACACTCAGATGTAGAAGGATTTTCCATTGTTGTTTCCACAACAATTTTGTTGTCCCATTCAGGGTTGTTAGCCCTGAGCTGAACCCCTAAACCTGGAGGACTGGTGGACCGCACTTAGTCTGACCTCTACCCTTTGACCTGTTTGGCATAGGTGCCCCTATCAAGAGCCAAATCATAATGCCTTGGCTCCAGCCAACACAGCTCACCGGATCATTGAGGCACACAAGCCTCCAAACCACGACAAGCTTGTGGTCTTTTTGGAGGCAAGGGGTCTAGGTCGAATAATGTTCAGCATTGGCTAGATGGGTGAAGGGTCAGTTTCTGTGCTGTAGTGTTCTATGACTTTATAACATTTGAAAATATACATAGATAGGAAAGGTTTAGAGGAATATGAACCAAACACAGACAAGTGAGATTAGCTCAGGAAACCACTTTGGTTGGCATGGTCAGGTTGGACCAAAGTGCCTGCTTCCGTGCAGCACAAGTCTATGATCTTACAATTTTAAGGTCTTCAAGGAAGTGGAGATAGAAGTTCCTTGGTAAACAGAAATGAGATAATATCCAAAATTTAAAAAATAGAAAATGCTAGAAAGCCAGCAGTTCATACTGCATCTGTAGAAAGAGAAAAGGAGTTAAAGTTTCAAGTCAAAGACTTTGTCAAAACAGGGAAGGGGAAAATGCAGCTTGTTAAGCTTCAGGGAGGGTGGAGAGAAGCAATGTTTCTAAAAGGGTAAATTGGAGCAACCATGGGAGATAAACTGTAAACAAGTTGGCCCTAATGCCTCAGCCAATATTCAACCCCTAATAAAAGCATTAAAGCAAGTTATTTCTTCCTTGTTACTTTGCTGATTATGATACCTGTACATATTTTTTCTGAGCATTTCCTATATTACAATAGTGATCTACAATTAAAATATGCCTCAAAGGCTGTAAAGCTCTTTGGGATCTTCAAGGGTTTTAAATAGACTCTTTAAAAAAAACTTCTTCCCTCCAAGACATCTACAATAATATTTCCATTTCCCCCTCCCCACCCCCCACTGCCAACATATTTGGTCTTATTTGCAAATAATCCAAATTACAGTAGAAGGCTGATGAAATACGTTTGGAATTTCCAATCCAGAAGACAAGGAGAGTAATTAGAATTTGTATATTAACCGGCTGGAGCTGGTGATGTTCGTCTTTAAAAGGCAGAACAGAAGGAAACATACATGCCCCTCTTTAAAGTCTCAGACCCATTGCTATCACCTGCAAAGTCTGCCAACTCCAAGACTGGTTTTGTCCTTAGTCTCCCATTTCAGTTGCTCAGCAACAAACTGCTTTACTATTTCTTGACAGGTGTCATCTTGGCCACAGGTGTCTTGGAGCTTGTGAAGCAATACTAGGTATTTACTCTCAATCTGGCAGTACTTGGACTCTAAATATGCACACTAGAGCAAGAGAGAAAGGTTACACAACATTCAAAAAGCCAACAAACATCTGCTCATTTAACTGTTCAATTACATAATCCCGAAAATAAATGAAAATTTTACATTTGAGGTGTTCCACAACAGCAGATGGGGAAAAATCCTAATTGGTAGGGGAGTTGGTAATCAGAGAGTATAGTTGAGGAAATGTACAGAAGTATTATGTAAACATTCACTGATTTTAAAATATCCTATGAATACCTTCAGCTACAAAATTATGTAGAAGGTGTTATTCACAAAAATATGATAAGGAGGCCTCTGGTCATTGTATGGCTCTCCTGTTTGGCTATATTCAATGAAAAAAGGAATTTTGGAGCACCCGAGTTGCTCACCAAGTGGAAACACCATTCATTCTCCAGTGACTTGATGGACTAAGATGTGCAGGCGGTGGAAAGCAGTTTTGAAGCCAACCACTGGGGACATCATTTTCTCCCGGGTAACTAAAATCCTGTGTACAGTGGGATCTGGTGCTACTCTACTGTTGCTGCATTCCAAATGTAGTACAATGGCAGGCTCCATTTGTGCTGTGGAAGCTTATCTAATACTTATTTCAATGGGAATTCCTGACTACATCAAATGAATAAAGTAATCTTTCTCTTAATTTATCCAGACGTAGCAATATGCTGTCATCCTCATTGCCACTAAACATCCTACCAAATAGCTCTACGGGACATCTTAACTAGGAGGACTGCATGGGGTTTAAGGTAAAGCTTCTCTTGAAATGGATAATTAATGCTGAACTTATCAGTGATGCCCTTATCTTAAGAATGAAGAAAACAATATTTGCAAACACAAAGTATATCCATTATTTTAGATATCAGACAGTTACTGATTCACATCTGCAATTTATATGTAATTTGCTCTGGCGGATAGAAGTGCAATTTTGGTAACAAATTAGATGATAAATTAGGACCTCGATCAATGTAAAATACATATAAACGGTTAGCATCAAATCAATTGGCAGCAAAGTGAAAATCTGAACCAGCCATTTAAAATTAAAAGAAAAACAATAACCAGAGTGAGAGTGAGAGTGAAAGACTGATTGATTGATTTTCCTTAGGGAATACTAATCTACCGTACTTTGTTTGAAAGGGGATGGCCAAGGAAGTCAAAAACTGAATCAGATCCATCGTTTGAATAATTTGGAAGGTTGAAGAAAGAGGAGTGGGGCAAATCACCCAAAGTGTGAAGGGTGAGATGGACTCCTATCATTCTGTATGCCTTTGGATTTAGGATTCAATGTCAGACATAAATGGAACTAGTAATATTGATGAACAGTGGAATCTTGATGTGCGTATTCATGAAACAAAGTTAAGGCATAAGTGTAATAAATGATAGGGAAGGCAAAGCCAACTTAATTTTGCAAATAGGAGGATAAGGAGCTCTTGATGAAATTGTGCTCGGTTTCAGTGAGACTTATCTGATATACTGGTGTGCAGTTTTTGTTTCACTGGGTGATGAAACATGTAATTACTTTGGAATCAATGCAGTGCCACTTCATAAGAACTTCACTCCTAGGCTGGGATGATTGATTAGGAGGAGATATTGAAGAAGTGTGGTCCATTACTGCTGCCGTGCTAACCTATAACATTCTGTGATTCAATGAAATCACCTCTTAAGTGTTGGGTAGGGACCAAAAATTGTTTCTTCAAGATGGATATTTGAGAACTAGATGAGCTTTTTAAAAAAGCTATTGATGTTTTGAAATGTGGGCTTCGCTGAATCTCTGTCGAGTTCCAGAATGTAAATCCAGTGACACCAAAGGTGCAGCAATATGCTTCCGAGGTACCATGATGTGCAACGTGGAGGAGGAACTGCCTGAAACCCAGATCCTTGACAGCTGAGGTTGTATGTTTGTGAATTGCTACTTGAGTGTCTACATTTTGCTGCATGCAGGTGTGGACTGCTTCACTTGCTGTGGAGATGTGTACATTTGAACACTGCGCAAACATCTCCACTTCTGATACAATGGGGACTGAAGGAGCAGCTGAAGACAGTCAAGCCTAGAACACTGCCTCCTGAAAACTTTGGGGTTTGAATGAATCACATCCAACAACCACAACTATCTTCTTTTATGCGATTCACAAATTCAACCACTGGAGTTGTTTTCTCCTTGATGCCCAATTGACTTAGTTATACCAGGGTTCTTCCACTCCATTCTGTCTGGTACTTTAGTATCTCACCTCTCCTCTGGGATTGAGCTGCTAGGTCCATGCTTGAACCAGGGCTGAGATAAGGTTTAATGCAGGGTGGGTTTGAGGAAACCCAAACAGAGATTGACAAGTAGGTTATTGGAGTCCAAGTGCCTTTAAACAATGTAGTTGATAAAATCTTCCGTCACTTTTCTGTTTACTGAGAGCAGACTAAATGATTTCAATGTAGGCTGATTAAATGTACTGCCCTTCCTGAACTAAAAATATCCAGGCAATTTTCTACATATTCACTTAAATGACAACAGTGACTGCAGGCACAGCTACTTTCGGAGTGAAGTTTTTAATTTTGCATCTGATCTCATGGTCTTCCCTATTTTCAGTAAACTCAGCCATTCTTTGGAGTTCTGTGGGGTAAACTGAACTGGCAGGACTAGCTTCTGTGATGGTAGGCATCTCTGAAGGAAGCCAAGATAGATCATTTGTTCAGAAATTCTAGGCATAGTGCAAATGCTTTAGTCCTGCCTTCAGTACCCTGCCATCGCCAAATCTGGGGGATGTTCTTGGAACCTCCTCTACCAATTATTTGCTGTTCACTGCGATTTATGGCTGGAAGTGGCAGGATAGCAGTGTTTTGAACTGATCTGTAAATTATGGGATTGCCTTTTTTGAACTGTTTGTGGTATTTAGCAGCATTTCAGCTCTAATAGATTAGCATTGCCATTTCAAGTATGCCTGCTTCTGTCCCCAGCATGTCTTTCTTCACTCCTCACTGAATTTAAACTGAGTTGATCCACTGTCTTGATAGTAATAGAGGATAATTGAACCACGAGATTGTACTGGTGTACTGTTCATTTCTGCTAATGATCAACACTGCCCCAGGATATAGAGTTTTGAAACACTAATCTGACCACTTTCCATTTTGGTGTAACTATAGTGCCAGAGGGTGCCCTAACTCTGTCACAGGGTAAGGATAAGTCAAGGAAAGTTCAATGGGTTGTGGACATTTGGAATCCTTCATCTCTGCAGGATATGGATGCTCAATTATTAAGTATATTCATGGCTGAGTTGATAGACTGTAGGACACAAAGGGAAAGGATATGGAGGTCAGATGAGAAAGTGAAGAGCATCAGCTATGACCTTTTTGAATGGTCGAGCAAACCCGAGGCCTGCTTCTGCATTTTGCATTACTATTTCTGTTTTAGTATTCTTGAGAAAGATCGAGAGTTAGCTAGAAGTATATAGATATTTATTGATAAGAAAACCAGCCAGAGTATTTACAAGTGACATTCTCAATCTGTGGCATGAACTACACCACACAGCCCACCAGACAAGCTATCTCAGGTACCTTCATGATTAGCGTCTTCTCGTGATCCCTGGTTTTCTGCCACAGCTTAGTGATCTGATAGATCTCAGAGTTTAAGAATTTGTTTTGCATTTTGTAGCCTTCTTGAACATCCTATTCAAAGAACAACAGAACAGTTGAATGGATAACTTCAAAGTAAATCTGGCCTGGCCATAGCTCACAACAGCACTGCCTTAAAGGATAAAGCAACTTCTAAAGTGGGCTTGTTTGGACTGTGGGAGGAAACAGGAGCACGCAAAGCAAGCGCATGCTGTCCTGGGGAGAACATACTAACTCCTACAGACAGTGGCGTACTGCAAAGCATTGTGCTAACCTCTAGATGACTACAAACTTCTTAATTATGTGCACCAATCCAAAACCAACACCCGTTAATCCCAAATTCCATTGCTTCACCATTGAGATGGAGGAGGAATACGGAGCACCCAGAGGAAACCCTTGATGTCACAAGACTGGACCCAGATCACTGGGGCAGCAGCTCTACCAGCTGAGCTTCCATGTTGCCTGTGTTTATTTTCTATTTTTTACAGCTTTGAGATGACAAAGGCGAGTCACTCTCTGCCTGGTACAACCAGCTATTGTCAACTTCATCTATTTACCTTCAAATGTGAAACTTTCTCCCTGAGCTCATTCAGAGTTGCAGTGATGACCTCATCATAATTCTCTGGCTCATCGGTGTTCTCGGCCGCCAACTGCTCGGAGAGCTTTAGGATGACTTCTTGTTTGGCTTGGTTCTTCTCCATCAGCAGTTGGGTATGCTGCTTCAGCTCCTCAGTGTGGCTTTGCTGGAGCTTCAAGCTCTGTTCCATCTCCTCCTTCTCCTTCTCCAGCGAGTGCACCCGATTCTCGAGCTCCCTGATCTGCCGCACCTTGTGCCTCACCAGCTCCAGACGGGTGGATTCATCTGCTGTGAGGTACGAGCTACAAGCCCTCTTCTCCTGTTGTGCTGCTTCAAGAGCTCTGTGCAGAAGCTTCACCAGGTCCTGTTGTAATGAATCAGCAAATAATTTCTGATCAGTATGATCAAACCACTGAAGGTATAGAACAAACTCATTAGAACATTGCCAGGGCTGGAGAAGCTGAATTATGAACAGAGGATCGGTTAAGCTAAGGTTGTTTTCTTTATAACATTGATACAAGAGGGCAAACACGAGGAAATCTGCAGATGCTGGAAATTCAAACAACAACACACACAAAATGCTGGTGGAACACAGCAGGCCAGGCAGCATCTATAAAGAGAAGCACTGTTGACGTTTCGGGCTGAGACCCTTCATCAGGACTAACCGAAAGGAAAGATAGTAAGAGATTTGAAAGTAGTGGGGGGAAGGGAAATGCGAAATGATAGGAGAAGACCGGAGAGGATGGGATGAAGCTAAGAGCTGGAAAGGTGATTGGCGAAAGTGATACAGAGCTGAAGAAGGGAAAGGATCATGGGACGGGAGGCCTCAGGAGAAAGAAAGAAGCACCAGCGGGAGATGGAGAACAGGCAAACAACTAAATATGTCAGGGATGGGGTAAGAAGGGGAGGAGGGGCATTAAAGGAAGTTAGAGAAGTCAATGTTCATGCCATCAGGTTGGAGGCTACCTAGCCAGTATATAAAGTGTTGTTCCTCCAATCTGAGTTTGGATTCATTTTGACAGTAGAGGAGGCCATGGATAGACATATCAGAATGGGAATGGGACGTGGAATTAAAATGTGTGGCCACTGGGAGATCCTGCTTTCTCTGGCGGTCTGAGCATAGGTGTTCCATGAAAAGCAGGGGGGGGGGGGGAGGGAAAAATGTGTTTGGTAGTCGGATCCCGTTGGAGGTAGTGGAGGTTACGGAGAATTATATGTTGGACCTGGAGGCTGGTGGGGTGGTAGGTAAGGTCAAGGGGAACCCTATCCTGAGTGGGATCCACCGCATCTGCTCTCAGGATGAGGCTTCTCTTTCCAGGACAAAGGAGATATCTTCCTTTTTTAAACAAATGGGCTTCCCTTCTTCTACCATCAACTCTGCTCTCAAACGCATCTCTCCCATTTCCCGCACATCTGCCCTCACCCCATCCACCCGCCACCCCCCTCTTTCTACTTTTCGCAGGGATTGCTCCCTACGTGGTTCCCTTGTTCACTCGTCCCCTCCCATCCCTTCCCACCAATCTCTCTCCTGGCACTTATCCTTGTAAGTGGAACAAGTGCTACACCTGCCCTTACACTTCCTCCCTCACCACCATTCAGGGCCCCAGACAGTCCTTCCAGGTGAGGCGACACTTCACCTGTGAGTCGGCTGGTGTGGTATACTGCGTCCGGTGCTCCCGGTGTGGCCTTTTATATATTGGTGAGACCCGATGCCGACTGGGAGACCGTTTCGCGGAACACCTACGCTAGGTCTGTCAGAAAAAGCAGGATCTCCCAGTGGCCACACATTTTAATTCCACGTCCCATTCCCATTCTGATATGTCTATCCATGGCCTCCTCTACTGTCAAAATGAATCCACACTCAGGTTGGAGGAACAACACCTTATATACCTGCTGGGTAGCCTCCAACCTTATGGCATGAACATTGACTTCTCTAACTTCCATTAATGCCCCTCCTCGCCTTCTTACCCCATCCCTGACATATTTATTTGTTTGCCTGTTCTCTATCTCCCTCTGGTGCTTCCCCCCCCCCTTTCTTTCTCCTGAGGCCTCCCGTCCCATGATCCTTTCCCTTGTCCAGCTCTGTATCACTTTCGCCAATCACCTTTCCAGCTCTTAGCTTCATCCCACCCTCTCTGGTCTTCTCTTATCATTTCGCATTTCCCCCTCCCCCCACTACTTTCAAATCTCTTACTATCTTTCCTTTCGGTTAGTCCTGACGAAGGGTCTCGGCCCGAAACGTCGACAATGCTTCTCCCTATAGATGCTGCCTAGCCTGCTGTGTTCTACCAGCATTTTGTGTGTGTTGTTGGTACACGAGGGGATGTTTTATTGCTGTGTACAAAATTAGATGCCTGATTATCATGAATAGAAGTTACTTGCTTCCCTTAGAAAAGATGTCAAATACCCAAGATTTACAAATAAAAGAATTGAGGTGAGTTAAAGGAAATTTGTTCAATTTAAGGAGAGATGGGAGGTTTGGAATCCAAAGTATTAAAGGGAAATGAAGCAGAAAGCCTTAAAATATTTTTAAAAAGCTCTAAATGAACATATATGGCATTATTCAGAATTCAAAAATTGCAGTTAATATACTGTACCTTCTTGCAGAAAGCTATTTCTATTTCCTCGGTAGAAAAAAAACTTATGTAAAACAGGACTTTGATAGAGTGCAGAGGAAATTGCCAGGATGAAACCAGGGCTGAGGGACTTTGATATGTGGACCTCTTCTTCCTTGGACATAACCATGGCTCAGTGGGTTGTATTCCCACCCTAATCAAGCAGCCATGGGTCAGTGTTATTGAATTTGCTCCATTCTGAGTCACTTAAATGAGTACGTCAGTGAAGTGGTACATAGGAATGCAATACTGTTCCTGCCCCCATACCTTCTAAAGAGGTCTGGGATGCTCGCCAGCTGCTACAAAATTTAAGAAAATAAAAACACCCCCAAGAATGGAACTCATATTGGGCACAGTTTGAGTAGCTCATAAACACACCTTCTACAAGAGTTATTGCAAGGAGATTGTCTTACCCTCTGTGCATTGAGCTCTCTTGTGAGGTTGAAGATGTTGTTGTGTAAACTGGTGTCCTTGTCTGAAAAAATCCCATCCTTCACTGCAAATCTCTCCTGAAACACTGGGGTAGTGTTAGGAAGACTGGCCATGTTCCTCAAGTTGGCTGTGGAAGACTTCTGGGATGGAGGCTTCTGCTCTTCCAGGTAACACTCTTTTACTGAGAGAAACAAAAATGGAAGTGGGGAGGCCTATTACACACTGCCATAAAAATGCAACTTTCTGCTGTTAAAGCCAATTGTTAAAAAAAAAATGGGCAAGATTACAGCTCTAATGTTTGATTCATGCTTTAGTATGGGAATAAAGAACTGTTTTCCCAAACCGAGTGCAACAATTACATTTTTCTAAAAGTATAGCAAAGATGAACTGATGTTCTTCACTGAAGGGGAAATTAATATTTTTCACCTTTTGTGTTTGTAAAATGATATAGCACTGCAGACAGCCATTTGGACTATTGGCATTCCTTCAGTTATCATTTATTCTCATCCTGACTAAACTTTCCCTGTAATCCAACTCCTTCAAATATTTATTTAATTCTCTTTTTCAAAAATTTTGACAGAATTTGTTTCTTCAACCTCTCCATTTGTTAACAATCCAATGTGTAAAATTTATTTGCTGGGTAGGCCTGAATCAAGGTGCCTGAATGTTTTATAGATCAGCTTCAAAGTCTGAAGGAGAGAATGCGCTCACCGATGAGTCAGAAGGGATAGTTCCAGTCCCATCACAGAGTTGTAATCATTCTGCCTACGCTGTCAGAGATGCTCTACCCTGGATGAGGTTGTAAATCAAAGTCCCATATAAAGCTCAGTTTTACCAGTATCTTGGCCATTTAATGTAATCTGTTTCAGGTATTGGTTCTGTGATTTGTTTCAATGCTATTTGTGGGAACTTACCATTCATATCACATTGTACAAGAGCAGCTAAATTCACCAGTACGGGCTGAGTACCCCTTATCCGAAATTCCAAAATCCAAAAACCTCCAAAATCCAAATTTGAGCACTGACAAAATCACAAATGCAAAGTTACACAACACTGAGAAGGTTCCCAGGCAATGTGCAGATCTCTGTGCACCAAATACTGTTTCAAAAAGGGACCTCACACACGTAATGAGCAAAAGTTAATAAAAAATACAAAAAACACAACCTAAAGTGGAAAAAATGAAGTTTCGATCATGTATCATCAGTGTCAGAGTGAACACATGCTGCTTAATGGTATGCCAATCATGAAACAAGCAAAGATCTATCATGAAAATTGAAGGTTATTGTGAATATTCAGCAGGCTGGTTGTAGAAATTTAAGAAAAGGCACGACATTAAATTTTAAAGCATCTGCTGATCATGAAAATCTAGCACCAGGACTAGGTTTTAATACCTTACATAAAATCTTTAAAATAAAGTAAAATGCAGATACAGTCTACTGAAACTTTTTAGTCAAATCGCAGCATCATAGGTGGAGACTGAAAGCCTGCCATTGCTTGTTGTTGTTCAACAGCTGATTCAAGTATTCTCCTGATGCCGCTGTGTTTTGTTTTTGTTACTATTCCATTATATTAATGAATTATATTTTCATATGTAAAAATTTTTACTGTTAAGTACGTGAACAAGCATAAGAGAAAGATTGCTTACAGATGGCACATAAATTCACAGTTGGAAATGATGGCTATCTCATATGTATTCCAAAATCCAAAAAAAGCAAAAATCCAAAACACTTCCAGCCCCAGTCATTTCAGATAAGGGGTAGTCAACCTCTATTACATTTGCTAAAAGTGTTTTGGGAGTTTTTGTGGCCATGAAAGGTGGCACCTGAAGTCATTTTTTTTCTTATTTTCTTATACAAAGAGAATTAACTGCTTAACCTTGCTCAAGACTTATAATTCCACAAAATATCCTTACAAATTACTTGCAAAATAGAGCTACAACTAAAAAAAATTTGTTCCAACACTGCAGAAGTTTATTTACAGGCTGACCAAGGGGATTGCATATGATCATTAATTAAAGGCAAGATATTATTTGAGTTTGAATGACAGTCATATTACAATAGAACATCAACATCTTGAGGGGGTGAAGTGTAAAGATTAATTTTTTATTGTATTTCTAATCAGCCTGCTTAAGGTATTTTCCTGAGATTGCTTTCCAAATACCATGGAAAGTATTATCAATTCACTGCCCCCCTCCACAAAGCTTTATTACTTATTTGAACTAATCTTCACTTTGAGCAGAATTGTTGATTTGATCCAGCTTCTTCCCTCTTTCAAGGATCTGTGGCAACTGGTATTTGACACTTTTGCCTTGGTTTATTCTGTAATCAAATATTAAATACAACTGATAGTCTCAGAATAGCACTGAGGGAGTACTACATCATCAGACGTAATGTCTTTGCACTTTGAAGGGAAGGCCTTGCAAAGATCCATAGGAAGACTTTTCACTCCTCAAGATAAAATTCTTGCCAGAAAGACAAAAACCAGTCTCACGACAAATTTATCCCCATCTCTTTAACAGCTGGAGCAACAATCTGCTAGAGGAAATCTATGGGTTGACCAGCATCAATGAGGGAAATGGAAATGCCAACACTTTGCAGAGTGCATGCACCTTCACTTTGACAGTGGAATAGTGACAATGACTCAGAATAGTTTTTAAACTGCATACAAGCATACACCTACTCCCTTCATCGTGTCTTCATTATTTAGCCTTTAAAAAAAAAATCCACCCCAGCTTCTTAAAGTGGTTACCTTGTACCAGAACTGCACATCCAGTTTCTCAGCGGGTTGTAGAAGTTTTAGAGAAAGGAGCATTTATTGAAAAACAACTGGAGAATTTAAAAATGACATAAACCAGAGATAATCTGCGCAGTTAGTCAAATATTATGGTACTTTTCCCCCCAGACAAAATCTCTCCAAAGCTATTGCAAAATTAAAATCACCAAGCAAGGGTAAACTAAACAAAACACAATAAGTCATGGGCAAATCACCCAGTGATGACACATCCCTCGCTTTAGGTCACATCTGGAATTTCCAATTGGCGGACGATTTCCCTCCACGCCACTCTGACATATTGGGAAATCATGTACTTGGCGGGTTACAGCAGTGGTTTGCCTTTGCCTTCTGCCAGGTGAGTTTAAAGAGATCACCGCATCTTGCAGTGGATGACCAGGATGTCTAAGTGCCTTGTCGTGCTCTTAGCACTCCACCAACGCCTGCTGGCCTGCCTTCTTCACCGTTGGACCATTAATCAGTCTCATTCACACAATATGCCAGGGCCAGACTTCCCATGCTGGCATAGACAGATCCCCTACCTCATCAAGGGTCGAAGACCCATCGGCTACCCTCACCTGGTTTGACCCGTCTGCCGGAACGGTTTACCGGGGTGTGGCCGCTGCGCATGTTACATCTACTTAGAGACACAGGTGAGAGCTGAGCGCCAGGTGTGGACCAAAGGTGGACGAGCTGCCCTGAAAAAGGGCACAGCAAGCCCCCCAGCCAGAGGTGCTACCCTCCCTAGATGCCCCATGGCACATCCCAGCAAAGCAGGTTCAGTTTGTATCTCTGCAGACACAAGAGACTGCAGATGCTGGAATCTGGACTAACATACAAAACACTAAGAGGAACTCAAAAGGTCAGGCAATATCTATGGAGGGAAATTGAGTCATTGTTCCAGGTTATGACCCTTCATCTGCACTGTTTATATCATTTCTTGGGACTGTGCCCATTTCTGCGCCCATCTCCATACACTACTCCATCATTGCAGCCCTACCTGATGTATCTGCTCCTTTGGGTGGTGATGGACTTTCACTCTTTTCACTTGTTGCCTGGTTGATTTCCTCACTGCTTGTTCGATTTTCCCTTAACGGCCTGTTCCCATAGAACTGAAACACAGTTTTTGACCCAAAATTTCTGTACAAGGAAAGGGGGGGGGAGCAGTCATGGAGATTAGGGATTGGGGGAGTTGGGGCATGGAGCAAAAACATAAGAAAAGAATCACAACTGAGCAGTGATTGGTGTGAACAAACCTTCAGTGAGTGACTGTGTTCGGTCTTATTGGCAAATATAAATGAAAACATTTCATAAAACCAATCTGACCCAATAATAGCTCCAGAAAGCAGTCTGTAGAAACAAAATTCAGGCACACTCACAGCACTTGTTGTGACCTGCAGGCTTCAGATACATTGAGTTCTGTAATCTTTCTAAATGTGTTAAACCATTTCCAAGTTTAAATGCACACAGTGTTGCATTCCATTGGTAGTAATGTTGAAAGTTCACATTGGTATTGATAACTAAAACTCAGAACGTACAGAGTAGAAACAAGACAAGCAGTCCACTGGCCCATTTTAGTGTTTAAACAAGACAAGCAGTCCACTGGCCCATTGCGGTGTTTAAACAAGACAAGCAGTCCACTGGCCCATTGCGGTGTTTAAACAAGACAAGCAGTCCACTGGCCCATTGCGGTGTTTAAACAAGACAAGCAGTCCACTGGTCCATTGCAGTGTTTAAACACCACGGAAACATAGAAGCAAGCCCTCTTCATTCCCCTTTAATCATTTCATCAATCTGTTTCCCCCATCCTCATGTGTCTATTCAGCTTCACTTCATAAAATCTTCATAATATCCGTGATTGAGTTCCACATTCTAATAACTCCTTCACCATGTGGTGGCTCAAATTCCCAATTAAAGTTATCAGTGACCCCGTAGTACTTACGACCACAATTCAAGCAGAATTAGGATCTTTTCCAAAGGCAGACTCTGATCAAATTCAATAGAAACTGCTATGGGAGCAAAACCCTCTTTGGCTCTATATCATCTTAAATTAAGATTTGGCAAATGCCTCGTCAGTTCATTGCAAGTTACTAAATGAACCACAGTGTTTTGTGTTTTACAAATGGGAGCAGGGGAATGGCTAAATTCCTAATTTCACAGCTAAACAAATCGTTATTATGCAGTAATGGATGTTCCAGATCTGTTTAAAACAGGATTTTTACCCAGTTCACTTCACTGTTGAACCACTGCTTTCAGACAGTGCCTTTCAAATTGCAGCAATTTGATATGCCGCTACATAAAAAATTATTTATTTTATTTATTGAGATATAACACGGAATAGGTCTTTCCGACCCTCCGCACCACACCACCCAACAACTCCAATTTAACGCTAGCCAAGTTACAATGACCAATTAACCTACTTGGACTGTGGGAAGAAACCGGAGCACCTGGAGGAAAGCTACACATTCATTGGAGGAGGGGGGGGGGGTACATACAACTCCTTACAGACAGCAGCTGGAAAAGCAGTACAATGACAAATACTCACTGGATTTCAGTTCCCAGGTGCTTGAGCGAGATGTTGGACAAAGTGGTTGGCTGCAATGGGGCAGGCAGTAAAGCCGCTTCTTCCCCAACCAGGCCTGTAGGTGTCTTCACCGGATCCAAGAAATCACTTATTTCCTCTGAGGAGAAAGATTGTTGCATTTTAAGTTACGAAGGAATAACACTAAGCTGCTGATTGCTGACAATTCCTACCTGGTGCTTGATAATCATCTGCAGTACTAAAGTTCTGCTTCTCTTTGATCAACAGGACCAAATTTCTTTTTAGTCTTAATAGTCCATATTTTAAATTGATTACTTTAAGACTATATTTTAAATGCAAAATGATGATAAATCAACATATTGTCTAAATAATTTATAAACAATTCTATATATGTTACCACTTGCGGGCTGTGCAGAAACTCACTGCCTCACTCTCCACATACAATAGTGACTACACTTTTAAAAAGAACACTGCATTGGCTATGAAGCATTGTGAGGACACAGACACTCTGAGTACAGGGCAGAAGGAGTGCACCTCCTCAAACTACCTGTCCCACTTAAACAAAATGCTGGAGGAACTCCAGCAAGTTAGGCAGCATATATGGAAATCGACGTTTCAGGTCGGAAGTCTTCTTCAGTACTGAGAAGGAAGATGCTGCAATAAAAAGGTGGGGGTTTCGGAGGGAAGGAGGCTGGCTGGAAGGTGATAAGTGAAGCCAAATGGGTGGGAAAGGTCAAGGAATGGAGAAGGAGGAATCTGATAGGAGAGGAGAGTGGACCATTGGAGATGGAGCAAGTGTCCCTTTTGCTCCATCTGCTCACAAAAACCGAGTAGGCTACCTTAGGATTCACAAAGCAAAGTGAAAGTAAGTCATCCTCTATCTGGAGAGATTGCTCACAAATAAGCTTCCAAGCAATGCATTCCAGATCACAAACAGTCATTTCCAAAGCAAAATCTTTCCAGTTATTTTGTCAATGATCTTACATCTTTGTCCTTTACCGACCTTGCAGCCAGTGGAAGTATTTTAGCCCTTTTCAGTGTATTAAATAATAATATTCAATAGTACAGCTGATAGAGCCCACACCCACATCTCCTCCATCCCTCACACTTCTGGTTTTACCCCATCTCCCTCCCCCCCCACTGGTAGAACATGGACAGAGTTCCCCTGGTTCCTACCAGCGTAAGCATCCAGCACATCATTATTTGTTATTTTCACCAGCTACAATCACAACCCTTTCCCCAACCCTTTCCGCAGGTAGCACTCTCTCCATAGTTCCCTGGTTCACCCACCCCTAACTCTCTTGTACACTTTCCCCTACAACTGTAGGAAGTATAACACCATCACCCTTCCCCCTATCCATGGCCCTAAACACCCTTCCAGGCAAGGCAAGGAACCATTTACACCTCTAAAGCCTCGATGTCCTGATAAGGGATCTTGGCACGAAACGTTAACTATTCTCTTTTCCTCCAGCATTTTGTGTGTGTTGCTTAGATTTCCAGCATCTGCAGATTTTCTCGTTTGTGAATTGTTTTCCGTTTTCTCAAAGTGGCCTTCTTTGCATCAAGACCAAGTGCAGACTAGGCAGTAGCTTTGCTGACAGCTGCACCCTGTCCACCACGGACACTTTAATTCCCCTCTCCTGTCATGACCCTTTTTAGGCCTCTGCAGCTTTCTGAGGAGCTTTGGACTTCTGGGTTTCTTTTGCACCTGTACTGGCTAACTGTTGGAGCCATAGGACACAGGTGCATTCTGTTTGGCATTATCAGGGGGAGTCTACCATTCTTCCGCTCCTGAGTTGAGTCATGGCCAGAGCACACCGTGACATCACCTGTCAACCTTCACTCCTGATTGATCCGGTGCCAGTGACCACTCTGACAGAGAGAGTGCACTGTTCCTGTGCACTTGGGTCCAATCCTGCGAGCATGCACCGTAAATCTCCATTGGCACACCAACCTGTCTACCCTCAGCTGCCTCCAATGCCAGGGTGAAGTTAAACGCAAACTAGAGGAATAGAACTTCATATTCCATTTGGGTAGTCTGAAGCCCAACGGCATGAACAACAAAACTACCCAGTTCTCCTATACTCATCCCATCGTCCCGTATCAATCCACTTCCCTCTCCTACTCCATCCATTCCATATACCCACAGACTTTACCTACTGGTTCCCTTTCCCACTATTTCTGTCTGTCCTCCCCACATCCCTAATTGCCCAGGGTCTATTCGAGGATTCCATCATCTTCAGCCCTTTGTTGCCTCAACCTATCACCTCTCAGCCTCTATTGCTATTTCCACTCTCCTCTCCCCTACCTGCCTATCAACTCTCACCCCTCCCATCACTTGCCAGGTCTTGATCCAAACCCTTCCCCTCACCTCTTCATATTGGCTATCTCCCCTTTATATTTCAGTAAAGCGGAATGGTCTTGAGCCAAAACGTCAGCTATTGATTTCCTTCCACAGGTGCTGCCTGACCTACTGAGTTTCTCCAGCATTTTGGTTTTATTTGCTTCAGATTCTAACATCCGCAGTCTCTTGAGTCTCTAATAATCTCTTTCTGCTTAAAGGTGAGCAACGCCAGTTTCATCTCATAACTAAATAATAACCTAAACATAAGTCCTGGCACTATCCTAGTCCTTGACATCATTCCTTAAAAATGTTTGAAAGTAACAGCTAAACAGCTTATGAAGTAACTAGTACTTCATAAACAATAGACAATAGACAGTAGGTGTAGGAGTAGGCCATTCGGCCCTTCTAGCCAGCACCGCCATTCACTGTGATCATGGCTGATCATACACAATCAGTACCCCGTTCCTGCCTTCTCCACATATCCCTTGACCCCGCTATCTATAAGAGCTCTATCTAACTCTCTCTTGAATGCATCCAGAGACTTGGCCTCCACTACCTTCTGGGGCAGAGCATTCCACATATCCACCACTCTCTGGGTGAAAAAGTTTTTCTGCATCTCTGTTCTAAATGGCCTACCCCTTATTCTTAAACTGTGGCCTCTAGTTCTGGACTCACCCATCAGCGGGAACATGCTTCCTGCCTCCAGTGTGTCCAATCCCTTAATAATCTTATATGTTTCAATCAGATCCCCTCTCATCCTTCTAATTTCCAGTGTATACAAGCCCAGTCACTCCAATCTTTCAACATATGACAGTCCCGCCATTTCGGGAATTAACCTTGTGAACCTACGCTGCACTCCCTCAATAGCAAGAATGTCCTTCCTCAAATTTGGAGACCAAAACTGCACACAATACCCCAGGTGGGGTTTCACCAGGGCCCTGTACAGCTGCAGAAGGACCTCTTTACTCCTCTACTCAATTCCTCTTGTTATAAAAGCCAGCATGCCATTAGCCTGCTGTACCTGCATGCTTGCTTTCATTGACTGATGTACAAGAACACCTAGATCTAAAGGTTTAGAATGAACCCCTTACTTCAGAATCAGGTTTAATATCACTGTATGTTAAATTGATTGTTTTGCAGCAGCAATACAGTATAACATATTTTTTAAAAACTGTAAGAAACAATATCAAAAACTAAATTAGTGCAAAAAGAGAGAAAAAACAATGAGGAAGTGAACATAGATTCATTGTCCATCTAGAAATCTGATGGCAAACAGGAAGAAACATGAAGCTGTCCCTGAAATGTTGCGTGTGTGTCTTCAGGCTCCTGTACCTCCTCATTGACAGTAGCAACAAGAAGAGAGCATGCCCTGGGTGATGGGGGTCCTTAATGATGGATAATGGCCTGGATCCCATTTTATTTTGCAATTCATAAAAGCTAGACAACAACAAGGATTATCATTTTTGGATGGATTAAAGTCAAGTCAAGTCAACTTTATTTATAAAGCACATTTAAAAACAACCCATGTTGACCAAAGTACTGTACAAACCATAACAGGTCGCTAAAATCACAAATACAGGAAACACAGATATAAACAACAAGGCACTCAGCTTATAGACACAAAATAAACAATATGTGAGCCTAGGCACAAGCCAAAAATCAACTACATCAGGAAGGTTCAAATGCTAGGGAATAAAGGTAAGTTTTGAGCCTGGACTTAAAAGAGTCAATGGAGGGGGCAGATCTGATAGGGAGGGGAATGCTGTTCCACAGTTAGGGGCTGCAACAGTAAAAGTGCGGTCACCCCTGAACTTAAATTTAGTTTGCGGAACAGCCAGGAGCTCCAGGTCAACTGACCTGAGGGACCTGGAAGTAGAATAAGGAGTTAGAAGGTCTGCTTGTACCTTCTAACTTGCACACAGTTTTCTCTTTTCGCTTGTTCTTTCTTTCCTCTCTTTTCTATAAGATAAATATTATGTGGAGATTTGTGGCACATATAAGATCTATATGTACAATATCTGAAATACATCTTATGGAAATGTTTGTTTGATGATGAACTTCAATAAAAAATTAAATTACAAAAAGAAAGGTCTGCGATATAGGAGGGGGCCAGCCCATTTAGGGCTTTATAACCAAACAGGAGAACCTTAAAATCAATTCTAAGCCATACTGGTAGCCAGTGGAGGGAGGCCAAGATAGGAGTAGTATGGTCCCTCTTCCGGGCACTTATCAGGAGCCCGGCTGCAGCGTTCCGGACCAGCTGCAGACGGGACAGGGACGACTGATTAATCCCAGTGTACAGGGAGTTGGAGTAGTCCAAGCGGGAGGATATAAGGGCGTGGATGACTTTCTTGAGATCTTTGAAAGAGAGAAACGGCTTGATTTTGGCAATAGTACGAAGCTGGAATAAACTGGCTTTTACTACTGCCTTAACTTGCTTGTCAAACTTAAGGCAGAATCAAATATCACACCAAGGTTTTTGACATGGGGTTTGACAAGGGTGGCCAGGCTACTGAGACTGTTGGTAATCACTGATGGAGTCAAGGGGGCCAAATAGGACAACTTCAGACTTGCCTTCATTCAGCTGTAGGAAGCTGTGTACCATCCAACACTTTATGTCCTCAAGGCAGTTCGTGAGGCTGACTAGATTTGACTGGTCATTTGGTTTTAAGGGGAGATAAAGCTGTGTGTCATCAATGGAAGGAAATGGTGTGTTTTTTGAGTGATTTGGCCAAGGGGAAGCATGTATATAAAGAAAAGAATGGGACCTAGGATGGAACTTTGTGGGACACCGCAGGAGAAATTAGCTGGGGAAGAAAAAAAAATGTTGACGGAGAAGCTTCTATTTTTGAGATAGGATGTGAACCAGTTCAAGGAAAGTTCCAATGAAACACTTGTTCAATGAAACACCCTGCTGTTCATCTCCTATTCTTTGATTACTCTCTAAAGAATAGCAAGTTTAAGCCAAAATAATACACATTTTCTTACAAAACAAAACAAAAAACAAAGAAATTAAAATCATGTCTGGAAATAAAACCACCCTGCCAATCAAGCATACATTTACCATAACAAGAAAGGCAACTTCCTGGCATTGCAGCCGTAATCCATGTGTTGCATGACTCCAAATTTGTTTAAAACTACATGTAATGAAAAGATAAGTTCTAATCAGACTGGCAAAAATTGGCTCCAGAGCCTGTGTTGCTACAAGGAAAGGGTACTGATCTTAGTAACTCATTTGCTTTTTGTAGTTATCCTTCCCTCACTGCCTTTAGCTGAAGGAATAATTTTGTCTTTTATAGAGATATTTGTGACGTTCTTTTAAATCACAAGACTTTTTTGCAGAAGATTTAAATGCACTGTTTACTGGAGTGTAGTATTTAAACACATTTTGTTTGAAGAAGAAATAGACTAATGTAAAACACTGTCTAAGGCTCTAATCTCACTTCTAAATATTAATTTAATAACCAAATAGTTGATCTGCACAAGAAAGAATGGTAAAAGGCATCATCTCCTGTTGAAACAATGATATCCAAACTGATTCAGATTCTGATGAAGTAGCTTACCCAGCACACAGAATTTGGCCTTAACTTAAAGGGCCTTTCAATCCCTTTATACAGCATTTAAACTGGACATTTAAGAAAATCTCCTTTAATCTTCATGACAATAAAAAGTGAAAGGTGGCTAAACGTATTATGATGATAACCATTGAAAATGAAATTTACTATCAAATAATGCTGCATCTCATTCATCTCCAGGATATCTCTTTCATGCTTTCCCAAACCATAGCTCTCTGACTCCGAATCTGGCTCTTGATTTTAATTGTTTTACTCTCAGTTCTCTCTTTAAACAACTTCTGCTTTTCTTTCCTCCTCTGAAATGCTCTATAAAGTTATCCCTCCACTGAATCATTTGGTTCTCTATTCCAGTATTTCCTTATGTGGCTCCATGTCAAATGCACTAGTGTTGTGCTGACTGGCTGAATTTTGATTCTTAGGTGGTCCATCTACCCAACCGCACTCACTGTCGTGCCCAGCTCACTGATGGTTATGTCCACTATCACCACTTCATCCCCAATTTTACTCAGATAACTTTTTTTAAGGCCATTTTAATGGCATTACACTGCTCCTTCCCCAAATCACTTCATAAGCCTTCAGAAGAAATTCAAAGAAGCCAGCCAAAGGAAGAGATAGAAGACAGATGATCTACTGTTTTCATCCTTTGACTTCTACTCTCTTCACTCTCAATTAGAACTTCCATTTACAAAACACAAATTTCTGGAACACCAACGTACAGTTCCTTTTCTCTATTGCAAACATCTCCTGAGAAGTCTCTCCCTAATGTCTCCTCGCAATGACAAGCCCAAATAGCTCCAGAATCCCTTTGGCATTTAGGTCAAGACCAGACACTTACCTTCGAAGTGAATGGGACAAACTTCCTCCTGAACTCAGTCATCCTCGCCCTGACCTTGCAGCATTCTCTCCTACCTTGTCCAACAGACTAACTACATGCTCTGTCCTAATGGGGTAGCACAGGCAAAGTGACACAGTGGGTAATCGTGTTGATTCGCAAGACCAGCCCTAAGGGTAATTCCTGATCTGTGCTCTATATGTGGAGTCTGGGACACAGGGGATTTCCCCCTGGAATTCTGTCCTCCTCCCACATCTCAAAGACATACCAGTAGTTAAAAGGCTACTGGAATTACCTCTAGAGTGGGTAGGTGGCAGAAGAAACAGTGATAAACATGTGAGAGGGAATAGATAACCAGGAAATGTGTGCAAGGGGTATATGGGAGATGGTTAGCTCTTAGAGTCAACTTTAATTTGATGTGCTGTATGGCTTCTCAATGCTGTGAGAAAATAACATTATATGCTGAACATCTGATTTACTCATGCAGGGTTACGCAACTGGGAGAAATGTACATAAATCAGAATCACCGACATAGAGTTTTGGTTTCACTTCAAGACGCTAGTCTGACATGCTGACATTGTTACTTAAGGATTTTTAGTGCACTTTTACAAGTTCAATAAGCCATGTTATGGGTTTCATTAAACATAAAACGCCTTACTTCATTTTATTTACTGAAAGCTACATTGGTGACCCCAAAGCTCTAGGATGACTCCTGAGTTACTGAGACATACAAACAAGCTGGATGACTCAGCAGGTCAGGCAGCAGCTGTTGAAAGGAGCAGTCAACGTTTCGGGTTGAGACCCTTCGTCAGGATCCATCAAAAGTAGCTGCTATTATAGATTTCCCACCGCCCCACACTGCTAGAAAAACACAGAAGTTGTTTTTTTTTAGGTATGGTGATCTTCTATCACCACTTCATTCAGCAAGTTGCTGAACTTATGCTCCTTTGTATAGTACGCTTTAAGACAATACTCCTAATCAAGTGCTTGACTGGTCACAGGACATTACCAGGGCATTTGATGATACTAAATGAGCCCTTTCTAATGCAATCCTACTGGTGCACCTGCTAACCAATGCACCCGTAGCCAATACTACTAAAGTTTCAGACTCTGCTGTGGGTGCTGTGCGTGAACGGTTGGCCAGAGGTGTGTGGCAGCTACTCACTTTCTTCAACCAGCAGCTCTTTACCCCACAAAAGGAAGTACAGCATGACTGACCACGAGCTTCTCTGTCTCTATCTGGTGGTCTGCCATTTTCACTTTGTTCTGGAGGGTCACCATTTCACAGCACTTGTTGACCACAAAACCCTTGTGCGTGCGATGGCCAAAATATTAGACCCTTGGTCTGCACGGCAGCAATGCCACCTGGCCTACGTATCCGAGTTCACAATGGATATACATGTCAAGGGGAAAAATAATGCCGTGGCTGATTGCCTCTCATGGCCAACTATTGAAGCCATACCCATAGGGGTTGACTATGCCATCATGGCAGCTGACCAAGTTACTGACCCAGTGGTCCAGGCTTACCCTATAGCAGTCATGGGCCAGTGGTTGACTGACATTAAGCTCAGTGAGGCTGGGGCTTCTCTCTTGTTCAATGTCTCAACCGGTCACCTTTGCCCCATCATGCCCAGAAACTGGAGATGGACTGTTTTCAACTCCATACATGACCCTTCGCATCCAGGCCAGAAGGCCTCACAGAAACTAGCTGCACTAAGGTTTGTTTGGCATGGCCTTAGAAAGGACATGAGTGATTGGATGGCAGCCTGTGTGGAGTGTTAGTGGGCAAAAATTAACCGTCATCTTCAGGTGTCATTGGCACCTTTTGAGGGCCCTGGATGATGGTTTAACCATGTCAATGTGGATCTTGTTGGTCCACTTCCCCCCCCCCCCCCATCATTTCATGCACCTTCTTACCATGGTGGACCATACCACCAGGTGGTCAGGGGTTGTCCATCTAGTATCAATGATGGCCGCAGATGTGGCTCGGACATTCATCAGCACCTGGGTTGCTCAGTGTGGAACCCCATCTGATATTTCCTTTGACCGCGGTCCCCAATTCATATCAGAACTCTGGGCTGTGATGATGGCCTAGAACCTCAGCATTAGGCTACATCACACCATGCCATATAACCCGCAGTCTAATGGTCTATGCAAGTGGTTTCACCACTCCTTAAAGGCTGCTCTGAGGGCCTCCCTGACCAACAAGTATTGGCATGGTTGTCTCCCATGGATCCATGGGGCTCAGAACAGCTCCAAAAGAGCTGTCATCTGCAGCTGAGTTGGTATGTGGACAGCCATTACAAGTCAGGTGATTTCATTCCTAATGCCATGACCACCGGGTTGGCTTCTCAAAATCATTCCACCCTCCTCAGTAAATTCAATTCCTTTTCACCTATTCATACCTCCCTTTCACCTATTCATACCTCCCATCAGGGCATAAAGCACTCTTGGGTTTCTGTTGAACTACATTCCACTTTGTTTGTTTTTGTCCACCAAGACACACACCAACATCCCCTTAGGCCCCCTTACAATGGCCCGCTCCTTGTTTTGGAATGGGGAGAAAAGACTTCTATCATAGACAAGAGGAGTAAACCTGAACATATTTCAGTAGATCATCTTAAACCAGCCCACTAAGATTTGGAGTATCCTGCTGCCACGTCCCTGGCGTCACAACATGACTGTGAGTGTTATAATGCACCTCTGAATGAGCCGGGGCACCACCCATAGAACACAGGACCCGAGCTGGGCGGCTAGAGCAAGCTCCAGACAGGCTCACTTTGCCGGTTTTACTGAATTATTGAGGGGTGGGGGTTGTCATATAGGGCAACGAAATTAGGAGAAACATACATAATTCACAACCACCAACATTGAGTTGGGTTTCGCTCTAGAGGCTGGTCTGACGTGATGACGTTGTTACATAAGGAATTTTAGATTGTTTTTATGTTTAGGTTTTGGAGCTCAACAAAAAGTGTTACGAGTTTCTTTAAACATAAAACACCTCACTTCGTTTTATTTGCTAAGACCTAAACTCACTCCTTGGGACTTCCTACCAAGTTAAATCTCCTGTACAGTTGGCTTTACTAGTTGTGACAATCCAAATGCTGCTGTTTAAGGATGAAAAGGCACAAAAATAGCATGAGGAAATGCTTCAGATACCCATCACATGACAAAAAGTCCCCTGACACTTCATAAGCATTACAGAGCTAAATCAAGGCAGCCAGACAAGAAAGGAAACAGTAGGCAAATGATCCAAAGTTTAGCTAATGAAATAGATTTTGACTAAAGTATCAAAGAAGTGGTTAGGGAAGGACTTTCAGTCCTGAGTGTCCAGGAGGCCAATTCAGCAATAGAACAGCCATACACTATACAGGATAAGGAAGAAAGAAATTAGTGAATAATTTAAACACTTTCACTGATTTTCCAAATAAAGCTCTGCTATTTGTGAGATGGGCAGTTCAATAAGTACAGACCAAAAGAATTCAGAGTGACAGTAGATTAAGCAAGAATAGCCGTATGGGAAACTGAAGTGAGACTTAAAAACACTTGTGAATAATTTGACGTATCTTTAAAAAAAAGCTAGTGTTTTATACTGAAGACAGAAACATAGAAAACCTACAACACAATGCAGACTCTTCAGCCCACTATGCTGTGCCAAATATGTACTTACTTTAGAAATTCCCCAGGGTTTCTCATAGCCCTCTATTTTTCTAAGCTCCATGTACCCATCCAAGAGTCTCTTAAAAGACCCTGTTTATTTATTAATTATTAATTTGCATTTGCAGTTTGTTGCTTTCTGCATGTTGGTTGTTTGTCCACCCTGCTGGGTATGGCCTTATTTTGATTCTATTGTGTTTGTTGGATTTACTGTGTATGCCCGCAAGAAACTGAATCTCAGGGTTGTATATGCTGACATCCATGCCACTTTGGTAATAAGTATACTTTAAACTACTTCCAGATGAACAAGCATCCAACACAGCAATTCAAGAAGTGGTAAGAAATCAGAATTTCTCATTGTGATGACTGCCTCTGAGTTGAGAGACTGCAAAAGTCATTCAGGTTAAGGTGTGGTTTACAGTATTCTGACTCACTATTCCTTTCACAATCAATTAACAATCTTGTCAACATTTATACTAATAGCAAGCGGTATCCAAGACTATTGAAGTGTTTGCGTGTTAAAACAGGCTAGTTGTTGCCAATGCAACTGTGAGCCGTGAGTAAGTATTGTCCACAAAGGCATGTGTGGGAATGCTCTCTCCTGGAAGTCTGCAGGCTCGAGTTGCACGTCAGGGATTTCCACACAATGTCTAGGCTGACAATACGACATGATACAGAGGGCGTGCTGCACTGGTGTAGAGCCAGTCTGCTCTCACTGTCCAAATGCAAAATATTGCTTTGCACTACTATAATCAGATTTACCTCTGAAACAACAAGGTTTGAAAACAAAACAAAGTTTGTTGAAACTTGAATACAAACGTGTTGCCACTTTTGCAACTCTGCCACTAAGACTAGGCTGCAATGAACTGGGACACAGAAATATCTGTAAAGAGACCATGTAGGAGGTCACATAGTAGAAACATTCTACTGACTAAGAAAGAGGTGAATTCAACTGGAAAATTCTTCGTATAACATCTTTAAATTTTTGCAAGTTAAACTAAATAAACAAGAAAATAGTACTTCCTCCACTAAGCTGAGATGGTGTACAGACTTTAGGGTTGTCCTAGAGACTTCAAGAATTGAAGAATAGGCTTTACTGCAAGTACACCCCAGGAGAAAAGTCATCAAAAGCTTCTCTAGTCCTTCTCTCCGTTTTCCTTTTTGGTTTATCATCGAATCTTACAGCATAGCTATGGTAGAGCTGACCTTTTAGTATTGCCCCTCTATTCTCCCTTACAATAAACACATTTTCCTATTTCAAATGCTACTCATCTTTGAATGTTTTTACTTAAGATGGGCTAAAGTTAGTTCTAATAATACTGGAAATCAGAAGACCAATAGAGATGGGATCTGTAAGTCTAAACAATTACAAAGATGTGTGCAGTAGGCAAGAATATCACATCACCCTTATAAACATCAAAGATATCAAAGAACATTTCCTCTCAACACACTCTAAGATCATGAGATTCTGCAAAGATCTCTAACATCTATGGACGATCCAATACCAGGCATGAAAACATTCTTCCTGCACTTTTCTTCTTCTGGACTATCATCAGCTTTGCTAATAATTTCATTTTAATTCTATGACTACACTATGACCTCAGAACAATGTGGAATTTACATGGACACCTCAGAGTATCTGGTTGCCCGAGACATTTGCTTTTTTCAAACAGACAATAGATACTAACAACACACATAACACTCCCCGCTTTTCCAGAACTCTATCACTAATCTATTGGGGAAAGTGGGATAAAACCAGACATGTGGAGGGAGGGGTTAGGGAGGAGATGTGGGTGTGGGCTCTATCAGCCACATTATTGAATATTATTTAATTCATTGAAAAGAACTAAAATAGTTCCACGAGCCGCAATGACAAAGATGTAAGGTCATTGACAATTAGCTAGAAAGATTTTGTTTTGGAAATGACTGTTAGTGATCTGGAATGCATATCTTGGAAGCTTATTTTTGATCAGTCTCTTAGGATAGAGGATGGTATTTTTTCACTTTGTTTTGTGAATCCCAAGGTAGCTAACTGGGTTTTAGTGAATAGATGGAGCAAATGGGACAGTTGTTCCATCTCCTATAGTCCACTCTCCTCTTCTGTCAGATTCCTCTTTCCCTATCCCTTGACCTTTCCCACCCACTTGGCTTCACCCATCACCTTCCAGCCAGCCTACTTCCCTCCCCCAACCCCACCTTTTCATTCTGGCATCTTCCCCCTTCCTTCTAAGTCCTCAAAGTGTGTATTTGGCTGAAACGTTGACTGTTTATTCATTTCCACAGCTGCTGTCTAACCTGCTGGGTTCCTGCAGCATTTTGTGTGGATTTCCAGCATCTGCAGACTTTCTCATGTGTAGATAATAGCACACTGTTCAAAGAGCAGGGAAATTTGCTTCCTCATATTCTTTCTGCAACAAACCTGATCAGTACATTTGTTGGAGCCTGTGCACAAGCTGGATACCACATTTATAACAATATCTGTGATAACAGTTTCACTGGGTATACTCTGTTCTCCTCTGAATTACAAAACTGTGGGTTCAGGTACCATGTCAGAGATCTAAGTAGTGCAGTAGAGGCTGAGGTACAGTATTTCAGGTTAGAAATTAAATCAAGACCCCAGTGGATATAAAGGGCTCTTTAGATGGTATTTTATAGATGCAGATGAGAGGTGTCCCTAATGTTCTGGTCAGTACTTATCCTTCAGCAAACATGGTTCAGCCACGTTGCTCTCCAAATCTATAATATTCACCCAACCACACTAATCTTCAGCATACACAATCTGTGCCATTGGACTGAGTGGCAGACCCAGCAGAGGAACAGGAGCTCAGACGCCCAGGCATCTGATCAGTTTATCCCTAATTTTCAGTTCTCAAGGCACAAGTGTGAAAAATCACAAGCAAGCTGAAGAGGGAGCAGAAGTATTCAGCAGCTGCCTTGGAAGGGCCACCTGAAGGCAAGTATCATCCAGCCCACTATCCCAGCATTATTTTATGGTGTGCCTCTATGTTATAGAGTTGCACAGCATGAAAATAGGCCCTTTGGCCCAATTCGTCTATGCCTATCATCAAATACCTGCTGCATCCGATGACCCTATGATCTCTGTCTCAGAGGCCGATGTCAGGCTGTCTTTCAGGAAGATGAACCCTCTCAAGGCCACAGGGCCCAAGAGGGTACCTGATAAGGCTCTGAAAACTTGTCCCAACCAACTGGCAGGAGTATTCAAGGACATTTGCAACCCCTCATTGCCATGGTTGGAAGTTCCCTCCTGCTTCAAAGGGGCACCAATTATACCAGTGCCCAAGAAGAGTAGCATGAGCTGCCTTAATGACTATCGTCAAGTAGCTCTCATATCTACAGCGATGAAATGCTTTGAGGGGTTGGTCATGGCTAAAATCAAGGACCTGGACCCACTGCAATTTGCCTGTTGCCACAATAGGTCTAAGGTAGATGCCATCTCAATGGCTCTTCACATGGCCATAGATCACCTAGACAATACAAACACCCATGTCAAGATGCTGTTTGGTGTCTATAGTTCAGTGCTTAACACCGTCATTCCTACAGACTTGATCGATAAGCTACGGAACCTGGATCTCTGTACTTACCACCACAAGCGGATCATCAACTTCCTAACAGAAGACCACAATCTGTGCGAATTGGTAGTATTATCACCCCTTGTTGATGAGGAAAATTGTTACACCTTGGGGATGTATGCTTAGCCTACTTCTCTACTCTCTCTATCTCCATATTTGTGTGGCTAGGTTTAGCTCAAATGCCATCTAAAAGTTTGCAAATGATACAATCATTGTCGGTAGAGTCTCAGACGGAGACAAGAGGGCGTACGGGAGCAAGATATACCAACTAGTGGAGTGGTGTCACAGCAACAACCTTGCACTCAACGTCAGTAAGACTAAAGAGCTGATTGTGGACTTCAGGAAGGGTAGGATGAGGAAACACGAGCCAATCCACATAGAGGGATCAGAAGTGGAGAGAGTGAGCAGTTTCAAGTTCCTAGGTGTCAATATCTCTGAGGACCTAATCTGGTCCCAGCATATAAAGAAGGCAAGACAGTGGCTATATTTCATTAGGAGTTTGAGGAGATTTGGCTTATCATCTCAAAAATGCTCGAAAACTTCTGCAGATATACTATGGAGAGCATTCTGAAAGGCTGCATCGTTGTCTGTTAAGTGGGGGGGGGAGCTACTGCACAGGATTAAAAGAAGCTTCAGAAAGTCGTAAAATTACCCAGCACTATCTTGGGTATCAGCCTCCATAATATCCAAGACTTCTTCGAGGAGCAGTGCCTTAGAATGGTAGAGTTCATTATTAAGGACATGTGTTCTTCACATTGTTACCATCAGGAAGGAGGTACAGAAGCCTGAAGGCACACACTCGATTCAGGAACAGTTTCTTCCCCTGTCATCCAATTCCTGAATGGACATTGAACCCATGAGCGCTACCTCACTTTTAAAAAAATCTGTTTTTGCACTATTTTTAATCTAACCCTTTAATATATATGTATATACTTACTGTAAATGACATATTTTTTCTACATTATCATGTATTGCATTGCACTGCTGCCATTAAGTTAACAAATTTCATGATGTATGCCAGTGATATTAAACCTGATTCTGAAATAACATTCTATACTAATCCTGTTTCCAGCATTTGACCCAAAGCTTTCCACAGTATTGCAAATGAAGTGTTCATCTTGAAACTTTTTGAATGCCATGGGAGGCTCTGACTGCAGCAACCCATCAGACAGTGAGTTCCAGATTCCAATGCCAACTGTCTGAAGAATTTCCTCCTCAGCTCCCCTTTACCTATTTTCCTTTCATCCCTCAAATTTGTATACCTCAGGCAACCCGCCAATTATCACCCAAGCCTCCTGTTCCTCAAGGGAAATCAGCACAGCTGAACTAAGCTCTCCTCATAACTCAGAACAATCTGTCCTAGGCAACATCCTGAGAATTCTCCTCTGGATCCTCTCCACTGCAATCACATTGTTCCTAAACCATGGCAACTGGAACTACACACATTTGCCGTGCAGCGGCTTAACCAATGTTTATAAGGATGTGTGGACAGAGTTGTATGCGCCTGCATGCGTATATTATGGAGAGTTTAGTGTATGTAAACTGGTACCTGCATTATGATGGTGGCAACTTGTACAGAAACTAACTGGTTCTTAAGCTCCCTGGAATATCATGCATCATAAGGTATACGTTGAAAGTTAGTATTAAGTTAGTCCTTTTACTATTGGAGCATTATAATGACATGCTGTTTCAATGCAGATGCAGTTCTATTCTTATATTTAGTCCATTGACACTTAATGCCTTGAAATATCGGGATTTGCAGGGTATTTATAGTTATATTATATTACACCTTAAAGCCAGTTCTTAACCAGAAGCTCATGAAGTGTCTCAGTCTGAAATATCAACTGTTTTTTCATTTCCTTAGGTGCTGCCTGACTTGCTAAGTTCATCCAGCATTTTCTGTGTGCATCTTGATAATTAATAGATTTTAAATGGCCTTCTAAGGGAGAGAAACTGAACAGTTGAGAGGGATTACTCAGTTTAAAACTGATGCAGATTTAACTTAATGAGAACTGTGTGGCAAGTGTGAACAATATACGGTGTGCTCTGCCAGGAAATTAAGTGTGAGCACATTTGTTGTGGAATAAAAAACAAAATGTTTTCAGCTAAGCTTTGAAACCTGCCAGTGTGATATCATTGGACGTACCTACTATATTGAATGGTGGTGGAGAGTCAGAAGACTGTTCTGAAGTGGGGAGATCAGCTTCAAAGAGGTGATTCTGCTTGTTGTGTTCCCAGCGTTTCTGCTGCAAATGTTGCAACCAGTACATCATGACTTCTTTATTTTTTGCCTGTAAAACAAGTTGTTTTTAAAAATACATTTTCATATATAGTTGCAGATTCCTTTCGGCTCTATAACCATTCGCTTTACAGCTATTCACTTGGATTATAAATAAAAAGGCAGAAAAACATGAAGTCTTACATCTATAAAGCATCTTTAAAATAGCAGAACATCTAATATGCCCCATAAAGAGATAATTGGACACGGTCTGAGACAAGGTGTTAGAAGACCAGAAGTTAAGTGAAAGAGGGTTTTACAGAAAAAAATTCCAGAGTTTACAACAGAGGTAGCTAGTCACATGATACCAATATTGAA